>NW_008661288.1:0-64971 GCF_000695815.1 Acanthisitta chloris
GCTGGGGTTTGTAGGCTTCCCGCAAAGCAGATGTTAGGCGGTTCTGCTTATTGTGATCGGCCAGGTTTGGGGATTCTCCTGTTGGATTTCCTCGAGCGCTAATGGTTCGGCAGATAGGAGCGACGTGATGGTGAGATGTTAAACGGGGGGAAATAGGCACGTACTGTAGGAAACCGACAGAGCTTGCTGAAAGAGACATGAGAGCGTGAGAAAAATAATAAAAAAATCGGGAGGAAGAATGCCTGACAGAGATTTTGACAGCGCCTTCTGAAGCAGGAAATCCTTTTGCTTAATATGTTTAAGTTTTCCGAACACCAAGGAAAACACACAGATCCCCACAGGAGAACTTTTCAAGATGACAGAATAAACATCTACACAACTGAAATATTTGACGTTTATTGACATTTTAGGTGGCTTATTTAGAGCGGTGATCTTAGAACGAGGAAGTTAAAGACCTTTTGAAGTCTCATTAAATTTGCATCTTACTTCTGAGTAACCAAGAACCACCAAACATTCCCAAGTATGTATTTCTCTCGGTGTTTCAGACAAACACCAAAAGGAAGGACTGCCCTTTGCAGTGACAGATGTGTTCTGGAAAAGTAAAGGTATTACTACATTTTAAAATGTTTCTTTGAAGGTGGTTGGGTTTTGGTGGGGTTTTCTGTTTCTTTTGTAAGCAAACATTTGAAACTGAGGCAAGCAGAAGAGATAAAAGCTTTCAGGAGAAAAAAAAGGGGGGAGAGGGACACAATATATTTCATGTAGTTTGTTTAAATTTAAAAATGAGCACCAAGGGAAATTTGGAATAAGAAGTGGAAATGGGGTGTAGTGTATCACTGGAAGTTTTTACCATTAGATACCATGTATAAAGATTCTTTTATTTTCCATCCCATACTGAGGCAGTTCGCACAGCATCTGCCAGAACATAGACTGCTGTTTTGATGTATAAAATAAGTTAATAATATGTATATGCATCTGTAAACATATGTATATGTCTGTATATACATGTTGTATCATATTAGGTATATAAACACATACGCACACAGTGTTTTACATGTTGCTCACGAACGCATGACACGCAGTTTTTAGCCAAGCACCTCACTGTTGTCAGAGTCTTCCCAGGGCCTGGAAGGGTCTGGAAATGAGCAGCCATCCTCTCTCAGCAGTTCTGCACAGTGACAGACAGCTTGAGTCATGCTTCGCCTTTGGAGAGAGCAGAAAAAAAGAATGAGTAATCATTTTGTTTGAATTGCAATAAGTATGAAATATTTCTTGTGAGCCAAAAAAAATCTTGGAAAAGCAGAAAGACATTCTTAAATGGCTGGTCATAATAGGAGCATTGTCACATTTCTTACAGGGAAGAAAGTGTTGGGGTTTCAAAACATTTCATTCATAAGTGTATGAAATGAGCACACAGGATAGCACTTTTAGAAGAATTTAAACGAGTAATTAAAAATGAAATAACCGCAATTACTCACTTTTGCTTTAATAAGAGCAATTTGTCTTTGATGTGAATATCTAGTGAAAAAGCCCTACCTCTTCCTTTAGAGCTCAGCGATATGATTATTGGAAGAGTGAAAGTATTACCAAGTTTTCTGTGTTGCCAGTAAGGTGGCTTTCTGCAGCCAATTTGCATTTTAGTTTTGTAATATTTTGGCTGCTGAAGCCATTATGTCTGTAGATACTGACTGCGTCGCTCTTTTAAGGAGGCAAAGAGTGCTGTTGGGGAAAAGTCCTCTTCTCTCCCTTCCTCCACCCCTTCCTAAAAATGACAGATTTTTTTTATTCTTCCCCTAAGAAGAAACACTGATTTGAAAACTGCCATTGTCTTTGAAATGTGCTTCTTTAAAGTAGAACTGTCTTTTAAGAGAAAGTGCGTGTGCTGGCTATAGTTTTCTGGGTTCACTTCTTATTTTCACTTAGAAAATTTCTTTTCAGCTGGAAAAATGTTTTAAATTATAGCCATTAAAAAAAAATTGCTCCTAGCAAGCAAAAATACTGTGGAAAACCTGTAATTTAGACAAGTACCTACATTTTATTTGCTCAGTGCTGCTGAAATTTAGAATCCCTTCCCATTTACAGTTTACTTTTCACAGAACATTATTAACTTTTTGGCTTCATACATGATCTTCTGTCAGATGCTTTTGATTTGTAATTTAGCAAAGTATAATAAACAGTGCAAAAGTCATGAATTTTCCTCTGCATCCTGAGCTCTGTGGTAGGGAAAATGTGATAAAATGTGTACCTTAAGTCTTGTTTGATGATCTCTCAAAGCAAGTTTGCCTTCTGGAAATAATTTCTGGGGTTGAAGAGCATGGTATTAACAGATTTAATGTGGCTATTCAATGGATTGGTGGAGTACTATGTGAGGTTTAACAAAATGAGAGAGACAAATTGAACATCAACAAAACCTACATCTGTGAAGAATTATAAATTTAATTAGAAAAAAGGCAAACTTAAAAGACCTCATTAACTAATCAGAATTTGATGTTACTGATTTAAGATTCTTAAATGGATGAATTTTAAGTAGCTTTTCTATCATTGTCCTTTTTTTTCGCCATGTACTATGTAGTGCCTGGATCTGGGATCTGTATTAAGGAGAAAGATGTGAACCTTACTTACAACAATCAAATTATACACAATAATGTTTTCGAGGTATTAAGGACAACATGTACGTCATTAAGCATAGAAGGCATTTTTAGTTTAAGCAGAGCACAAAGTATGAAGGGTGTGTGACAGCTCCTTTTTTTTTTTTTTTTTTAACGTGCTTCATTTCTGGCTGGGTAAGGCCGTTGTGTTTGGGGTTTTTTCCCACCTTTTGTTTGATATGTGAGTTATGTTGCAGAACTCCAGTTATCCAGAAATCTGTTGACAAAATGGGAGAATGCATGAGAGCAAGCACACGCCACCCAGAAATGTTTTTATTCTATGAACTAACTGATCGTCATAAGTGTGGTTCCTTACTACGTTGTAATTTTGTACTACACATAAAAAACTGAAAGCATGTGAAGTGTAGCATTTTGTAAACTGTAACTAATTTCACTCACATCTGTGTCTAATTGTTGTCTGCATTCGCATTCTTGAGAGTAGATTTATTTTTCCTGGACCACTCTGTGGATTCAGCTGACCAGCCTAAGTGAGGATTAGTTGTTTTAAAGTTATTTTGATTAAAGAGTCATTTTTAAATTTGGTAACGTGCAACACATGGTTTAAATAATCCTTGAGACACAAAGGAATATATCTAAAGTATGTCTAATGAAAATGAAGATTGTGGATATGAACTTTCACAAATCATAGTGTTGGAGGACATTTAAGGTATATATTTAATTCACTTTGAATGGGCTGGTTATTTTTTTTGCCCTCTCCCATGAATCCATAAATGAAATCTCTCTTGCTGTGCACACACATGCACATGTATATATGTATGCTTGTAAATCTGTAGAAGTTATTATTTTTTTAATTTTGGTAATTAAAAAGTGAGGATTAAATGCAATTTAGAGTTTAATCAAGTATGAACAATACTGTAGGGCACGCTGGAAAATATCAGTTAATTAAAGCATCCATTGGAAAAAGGAAGGTTTTTTCTATTATAAAAGATGTGTTTTAAAGGATCCTGTGCAAAAGGGAGTGAAGATAGCTCTATGAGCAAACTTAGTTCTCACCTATAATTTTTTCCAGGTGTTTAGAAGTAACAGCAGAAACGTATCCTAAGGCACTCTGCAGCAGTTTCTGGAGTAAAGGACTGAGGAAAAGAAAATCTTTAAAACAAAATGCACAGTTTTGACTGTATCTGCTCATCTAGTTTTATTTGGCATGCAACGATGTATTGAAAAGCATGTTATGCAGTACTTTAAGTACCCAGTTATAAAAAGATTGATGTTTTTCAGCAGGCATTATTGCATGCTTCTTGACATCATTTGTGGTGTTCTTCATTGCCTGGCTGCCCCTAGCAGTTGTTTACTCTTGCTAGTAGTAATTCTGTCTGTGATTAAAAATAACAAAAACCCACCCTACAGACACATAAGTAGGATTTGCTTGGATGATTTTTATGGCACTTAAAATGCCTCATCTCCCTTGTCTTTGCCTTGTGATCATTAAAGAGATGTCAGTTCAGGTTGAATGGAAATGCACATGAAGGATCCTCACTGCAGACATTAAGAGGATATGTACCTTGGTCAGAGAAGCTTTTGTGTGCTTTTAAGTTAACAGTGTCTAAGGAGGGTATCTTCACCTGAATTTTATCACCTGCAGACAATTGTCACTGGCTAGAGTTTGTTAGCAAAGCAACAGTGTTCTTCTGATAGGATATGAAAACTATTACTCACCTGAGTTAGAAAAGGAGTAATTTTATTAAACTGAAAAATTATTGCTGGGCTTCCCAGTGGAACCAGATTTGTTTTCTTGATGAGTAACCTCAGAGGTAAATGTTACAGCTTCCTCCTGTTTATTAAGCCAGAAATGTTCTTTTAAGTAATTTTATCAGAAATCTCATTAGCAACTGGAATTTTTATGAGTAGGACTTTGTGCAGTAGCATGTGGGACTTTTATTTTAATTCTCCCTAGCTGGAAATGGTCTTGTTTTAGACATGGTTGTGTAATACCATTGGCCATATATTGAAAGTTTTACCACAGGTAGACCTCCCTCTTGTTGTCGTTCCCCCTCCTTCACCCCAGCCAAAATCCCGCCAGCCTCTCCAGCTTGCCTTTGGGGTCAGCTTGACTTGCAGGTTCCCCGTGGCCCTGGCACAGAGGAAGGATGATCAAGAGTGAAGGAAGAGGAAAATCAGCATGATGGGGGGCAAGAAGCTGTCAAGAGTTAAAGGGAAGGGAGGAATAAGAAGAGGCAAGAGGGGTGGAGGATGCTGAGGGGCTTCGGGCTGGATCAGCCCCGCTGCCCTTGGCAGGACGGCGCAGCGCGGTGGGGTTACCTTTGCGGGAGCGCACGGCTGAGCAGAGCCGAGCGGGGCCGTGGGAGGAGTGAGCCCCTCTGCAGCTGTCACGGGCCCCCGATGAATCACTATCCCGTCACTTGGCTGCCGTCCCCCGGCACGGGGAGGAGGGAGAGAGACCTGCCGGGGAAACAACAGTTGAGCCTTCAATTTAAAGACAATATGCCTTTCACAGGCACCGCACCCTCCTCCTCTCTCTTTGGATTTAAAGGACAGAATTGTCATCCGTGGTGATATCCTTTCTTTAAATTAAGGCCTTGTAGTAAAGCGGAGTAATAGAAACTTCTGTTTGTTTCCCTGGTTTACAGGTGCAGAACTCACAAACCCGTTCAGATGTTGCTGTTTCCTCAAGCTGCAGGTAAGGATTTGACAAATAATTTGTGTTTTTCTGCAAGCCTTTTATTGTATTTTTAAACTTCTAGTGCTAAGTAAAATATTTATTCTTGTTTTGCACATTAAGTGGATGAGTAAGTGCTGGAGCGTCTCTTTTACATGCGTGCAACCAAGTCTGTAAACCATGAGCACATACACGTTTTCTCTAAATTGCTTGACTTTGCGTTAGATCCTCCCTTTCTGTACTCAATGCAGTATCATCCTTCTTTATGTGTAGATTGGTTTAGGTAAATAAGTGTAAAATGAAGGGTTTGTGTTTAGAACTTGTGATAAAATGTCAGATAAAATGTGAAAACTTTGTAGCTGAAATGATGCTTAGACTTAAGGATATTTGCACCATTACTGCGGGAGGAATTTTTTATATAATTTTTTAATAGTCTTTAAAAGAGCATAAGCATTTCTTTTAAACTGAAAAATTGCTGGTTTAAATGCCTTGGAGGCACAGTAACCTATGAAGTTTCTACTGGGAGCAATTACTTAGAATGAGTACATCAAATAGCAATGTCAAAAGTCTTAGGCATAAAGAAATGGAAGAATGGAGCACTTCAGTCATAAGTCCCATCAACCAAGGGATGTGTCATGGCGGTGATGTCTGTTGACCTTTTTATATAAGCCTATTGAAACCACAATTCTGGAATATTCAGCTGCTTTTGTGCAGCTTAAACATTTAATTTTTGCTTTGGATTGCAATTGCTCTCTTCTTATTTTGACTAAGCGACAGCTGCTGAGATACAGCAGAGCGCTAAGGCACACTAACGCCTGTATGGATTCACTGTATGTTGGTCATATCCCTTTTCAATTGGGCACGCTTTATGTAATCCACAAAGCAAACAAGTGAGCAGACATAATAATGTTTTAATGCTGCATTTGTTTCAACGGAAACAGAGGAACAATTAAGTAGTTTGCCAGAGTAAACACATACATCAGGAATATCTCATTCCCTGTCAGTAGATGATAGGTTTCCACAATTGCTTTGAGTGTTTTATTTGGTTTGGAGGCCCATTATATTGCCACTGAGTGGTAAATCTTGAAAAAGCAGAGTGTTAATTTGTTGTTAAGAGGACATATATCTTCATATATTGGTGATTCCATCTTTGTACGTATCTTATAAATACAAGGTTACATGAATGTTTAAAGTACAGTGCTTGGAATCTAAATTTCATTCTGTTACAAGCTGAAAAAATAATTATGGTATCTGGTCAATTGTGCGTGGAGCTACAACATGACTTAAGCACTGGAAAAAATGAAGTTTGGAGAAGCTATTCGTTTTTTACTAACTGTTTTTGGGCTGTTGATTAATAGTGGACTGCATCTTGTATAAGAAATTCCTCTGTAATCCTTGTCGAATACATCACTAAAACTGGTTGCATCTCATTTTCAGGTCTATGGAAATGCAGGATCTAGCCAGCCCACACAGACGACTAAGTGGTAGTAGTGAATCCCCCAGTGGTCCAAAACTTGATAACTCCCATATAAATAATAATTCCATGACACCCAATGGCACAGAAGGTGAGCCACCATTTTTTTTAGTATTTTGTAATTTGTTTTTTTTCCCCATGTTGCATTGGTGTTCTTGCGGTCAGCAAGCTATATAATGTTTTACTATTTTAGGTGTTCTGTGTTTATTAATATGGTGCGTAAAGTCTATGTTCAATGTTTATCATAGTTACTATTATCAAGTGTCAGCGATAGCTTTCGTTCCAGTTTTATGTTCCTTTCATGGAGTTTGAATGGACTGAGCAGGTAGTATATGCAGAGCTGAAAGAAAGAAAAAGGCAAAAAACCTGAAAGGGTAGTTTAATAATGATAAATAAAAGGAGGTGTTTACAATTGCCGTACTACAAAATGTAATCTTTCAGTCTTTTTCACTATTTTGGTCTTTCTTTATGTTCTCAATTTTTGCAAGCTCCTAAGGCTATGAAAGTTTTGTCAAGGAGGCTAATAAAACCAAGTGTTGAAATTTCCTCAGGCTAGCTTGCTGCTCTGATGGAGTGGCCAAAATTCAAGCAGGTGTAGTAATTCAATGGCGTAAACTGATACCTATTTTTCAAGAAGCAGTCAGGCAGTTGATAAGTTATGTTTGTTCTCAGTAGAATACTAACAACAGAGCAACCTAACAGCTTTACCAGTAATATAATACATCTATAATACATACAATAATGTATATAATGAAGCACAGAAGGGTTTATACAATAAGCAGCAAAAAATACCTTTTCCTGTAACATTTCTATGGCAACAGTAGGAGAGATCATACATGACATTTGACTGGCTATGTGAACAGAGACTTAATGCATTACTAGAAAAGAGTCACGCAGCTTCAATATTGCTGTTCAGTATAGATGTATAGGTAAACAGCTGTTGCAGCAAAGATATGCCTTTTTACCTAAGAACTGGGTCATATTAGTGCTGTCAGACTCTTCAGGATTATGAACATGCATTGCATTCTTCCAGGAAAGGCATATGTCAATCAAACAGATGTTGTCCCCCCTCAATTCCCCAAACATCTCTGTTATTTATTCTAATTGGAGCCTTTGGTAGTGGGGAGGGTTTATAGGTTATCAGATTAACGGGCATTTGTGCCAGAGTTATGTGTAATTTACTTTTTCCTATTGCTGTAAAGGTATTGCTGCAGTAAAGTTTTTAGTAATTTGAAAAAAAAAAAAAGGCTTTTTAAATTATAACTAAAGTGCTTAATGTGTTGATGTACCTAAAGCAGAAAATATTTTATGTCCACAGATGAGACTTCCATCTTTTAATATACGCACATATGTTACTATATTTTTACATCATATTATCAGGTATATATGACTTTTGGTACAGGACAAAATTGCTCAGCCCCTTCAGATTAAAATTCCTCTAGCTCACAAATGCCTTTGCTATGAACTTCACCAGCTTTTGTACCTTCTATGTAACTCGAAGGCTCTTTAGTAGCACAAAAATAGGGAGTGTTGCTTGAAACACTGAAAGACGCTCCTCATCTGGCTTGCCTTTTTGTTCAATGCACAGATGCTGTGTGCTGGCATATACTCTGAAAAATGCTTAATATTCTTTTGTCAGGAATTGATGTATATATTGTATCTATCTCTTAATGCACTGACATCAGGTAGCAAATCATTTTGGAAATAGCATCCCTACTTCTAGGTAGGTATCAGAGTTTATTGAAGAAAGTCAATTAAACCATGGTAATTTATTTATATAACACTAGAATTTTAAAGTTTAAAAGAATTTGGGGTGAATTCTACCCTGAGACGAAGCCAAATGGTTTTCTTTTGTTTGCCATTTTCCCTCAGGTGACATGACCCTCCTCAGCACTGCAGACTGGTTGCTCAGCCCTAGCGCAGAGAGCCCCGCAGGTTTGGGGGGCTGCAGTGGGCACAGCAGGCGTGGGCACTCAGCATGTGTTTTCCAATGTTGTTCAGAAAGTGTCCTAAGACATAGCCTGTGCTTGGCAATTCTGGTCTAAGCTTTCTAATTTGAAAATTCCTGTCTCTGATTGCTCTTAAGTGACAAATAAGGAAGAGTTTGTCAAAGACACATAGTAGAATAATTATTTCTGAATTAGATGTGTGCCAAGAGACAAAATTTGTGAGCGAATTAGATGCCTAAGAATCTGAAGGTGGAATTTTTACTGTTAATCTATTTCATCTTGAGAAAATGTTTTGCTAGGCTCCTTGAGTGGCTAAAGAGACTTAAGAAAAAGTGGAGTGAATGAAGCGAGAGTTTCCCATCTTTTTTTAATGAAGGGTGAAGTAAAATTATTTTTTCTGGGATTCTGGAAGCAGAATCCTGCTGAGACACAAGTGGCTGATTGTAAGGATGCAGTTCTAAGGGCTTGCCAAATGCTTTTCTTCAAATTCTGCAGTGTGGTTTGCTTGCTTGTTGCACGTAGAGTGGAGATGTGGGTTTGCCGAACCTTCATGTGTTAAATATAGCATGTGCAACTAGCTTCTATTCTACTGTGTACTTGTTCTCACTAGCATAAAAGAACCCTCCTTTTCTGGCATGGGGGATCTTCATGTGAATGAGAAACAGAGCCTCTAGGTATTTGCATGTTATAAATATCTTGTAAAGATATGTTAAATTTGATTTGACTGTGGGTATGATTTCGGCAGGTTTCCATACCCTGAAGTGCAGGATATGTTCACTAGATGAGGGGGAGGCAAAAAAAAAAAAACCCAGAAAAAAAAAAATCCAAACCTGTCCCAAAGTAAAATGGCCACATTTCAAACAAATGTTCATTAATTCCTCTAAGGCACATTTTCAGACATATCTCTTGTTGATCTGCAAGAGGATGTGGTTGGAAGATAGCTCACTGTTATTAGCTAATATTTTTAGCTTCACACTTAGTGGTAAATTTTCAAAGCACTGAATGGGGATTTTGTTGTGTGATTAAGTCTGAGTTTATTCTCTGCATGCAGCTTATATATAATAACTCTTTGTGTGCTTAATTTCACTTTGATAGAGCAAAATTCTTCTCTGGGCCAGGCAGCATGGTCTTCAGTGATGGGGAAGTAACAAGGAAATTATAGACCTTCACCAGTCAGAAAGTTCCCAGGGTCAAATGCAGAGGAATAATACTAAAATGTCTGGCTAAACGCTCTTAGAAAAATCAGTCTTGGTATGCCAAGGTGGTGCTGATGATATAAATACTACAGTATTTGAGATTTCTGTGTTCTCTTTAAGTGTTTTTTTCACAAAATACACTCTGTTGTAGAAAACAGCAGACACCAGACACCATAAAAAATTTGTCCCTGTATGACTTGCCTAAGAAAATCTGTTAAAAACACCCCAGACTGAAGTAGGGATCCAAATGTTCATAGTCATGCCTTATCTTTTATCTTCCTTTGTCAGCAAATTACCATGGTGGGTTGATACTGAAGGAGTTAAAGGAACAATAACAACAGAAGCTCATAAAATTGTCATTCATTAAGTTTTATCAGACAGCTAGTGGCTATTCCAACACCAGTACCTACTCTGATATATACACTTTAGAGGGGAAAGGCTGTGAGTAATCAATAAATTTGAAAGGAGTAGGAAAACTGTTTTCCATAGCAGATGACTGCATCCAGTTTCTGCCTGTAGTGATCTTTACTGTTATCTAAAAAATGTGAGTCAAATCTGATGGATGGTGTAGAGTGAGAAACAGAAGCCTGTGGCCTATCATGATGATGTTTTATACAACTGGAATGGAAAAGAATAGATGAGGACTGGGAGAAGGAGCCTTGATTTTCCAAGCAACTACACTTATTCATGTTAGGAGTATGGACCTTTTCTTTGAGTATTCAAGATGGAAGGAGAGAAGGCATTGTCATATCAAGCGGGAAGGGAAAATGAATAACAAATTGAAGATCAGATTTTCAAAGATACATAGGAAGGGAGGCTTCAAAGGGAGTCGGACATCAAAATTCCTTTGGAAAAAAAATGGTTCTCACTCTTTAAGTACCTGCTGCAACATGAGAATGAGATCCCACACAAAGGCAGTCAGAGCTCCCCACTACGAGACTATCTGATGGGTGGCCATTAGGAAGGTTGTTTTAAGTCTGGTGAACATAAATCCATCTTCAGGGTTTCAAAAGGCAGCACTGTGTCATATGTTTGCTGTCAAGCTTCAGTATTACAGAATGGCGAAAAAATTGTTTTCAGTATTTCCTGAAGTAATGGAGGAGTAAGATGTTGAAATCCACATAGAGGGTTAGAGCTGGCTGCTGTTGTGGCACATGATGTAGATTTCTGTAAGTAAATTATATTTATACAAATTACATTTGTTGTAATTCTAGCAATACTTTGTAGCACTCAAAAGTCTTTCAGTATTGCACTTTCAGTATTGCACTTTCAATATTGCATTTAAGCCTGTATGTTGTTCCTTTTGTTATAGATATGCACATTTTTGTGTGCTTTGGGGTGCAGAGTTGTGGTGGATGATGGCAATCAGACAAAATGGTCCTTCTTTTGGAGGTTCTTGGTTTCTGGTACCCTTTAATTGCTTATTTCTGGAGTTTCTGCTAATTACATATGCTGAAGTATCTATACTTGTGTTTGCAGTGAAGAACTTGATGGTATGAAATTTGTTATTGATGCAGGGATGCCTCCATATTTAGATATCCTGAAAAAACAGCACACTAAAAGTAGATCTAATATTTGCATTTCAGTAGGGTATTAGCATCAAGAACTATTGATGCTAACTTCTTTACTCACCCCCAGAAGAGCACAGGAGAACAGTTGTATGGACAGAGGCAAAAGCTGCAGAGGTCCCAGGCCCCAGGTTCGCAAAAGTAACGTGGGGGTCTGTAGGGACTAGTGATAATCTTCAACCTGCTGCCACTTCTGGAGGATAAATATCACATACAGTCCATTTATGTGAAGGCAAAGGGCTGACTTAGATTATCCTTTCTTCCTGCTCTTTACCTTTTTTTGCTTGCTGTATTACATTGGCTTCCTTCCAAACTCTTTGTCTTATCTGCTCTTATTCTCCTGCTTCCCCAAGAGTCCTTCCGTCTGTTCTAAGCACATGTAGCATAATGCTCTTATTATTCCTCTTTCATAGGTTTTTGGCCAGTGAAATAACTTGTCCATTCCTCTGCTGACTCAGTCCAGCAACTCCTGTTGCAAGGTCTTGAGAAGGAGATGGACTAATAAATATTTATGTACTTACTGGGTTTTCTGCATATATGTGCATCTGTTTTTGAAAACTTTGCTATTTTTTTTCCTCCATAAGATTTCCCTGAAAGAAATGATCTAATTTAAATGATAAGTTAATAGCAATACTGGTTCCCACAGGCATTTGAGGGAAACAAAATACTCTAAATGACAAATGACTTTAAAAAAAAAAAAAAAAAAAAGGAACATCTTGGAAGCACCATTATTTCAATATAATTTATTTTTGCAAGTCTCTCATATACATGTTCACAGCACACGCTGTTTCAGGCTGTTGGTGAACCCTAGTGGTGTGAGAGCATCCTCTGAGTGTGTCTGAGAGGCCCAGCGCCTTACTGGCACAGTGGCTGTGCACAGACTGCAGGATGTCAAGGAATTGTGAAGATGTCCACTACTTTACCAAAACAGGACCAGCCTGTTACACACCATCTGTGTGCTTGCAATTGTGTGATGGCACAGCATAAGATAGAAATGTCATATGCCTGGCCAGTAATACAGATGAGAAGGAGATCCAGCCCCTGCTGTCAGTGTGCACCAGCAGAAACTCCAGGGAATAGAAGCAGAACATCTTAGTCAAAGATCATACCTTAAGAGACAGTAGGGTGGTATTTGGAGAGCCTTAGAACTTTACAGGCTTGTGTTGTGATGATTTAGCGTTTGCATCTTGTAATCTTTGGGGGGATTTGCTTGTCACAGGTCGATAAAAAAACATGACACTTGGTTACATTTGGGGTTAGCTGTGTCATCTGACCCGTCATCGTGGTCATGTGTCACTGGCATCATGACCAGTGAGTGAAGTTCCTGTGCCACCTGGTTTGAGGAGACAAGTTGGGGAATTTGCTACGGCTGCTTCTGCATGGAGAGAAAGAGAAGCTGGCATTATCCTTCTTTGTCCAAGTGAATTTGGCTTTAAGTCTCTCAGTCCTGGAGTTCAGACTCTGGCCAAAAGTAGAGCTTATTAGTTCCTATTTGTGAGAAGTTCTACCTGCCTTGTCATTCTACTTCTGTCTTCATGACTTAGGCTTCTATCTTGTGTACCTAAATGGCAGAGGTGGGCTTGACGTCTCCATGCTGCTTTCTTGTTCACCGGAATACAGAATAGCTGGGGCCGTGATATTTTGTGGTCATTCTGTCTGGCTTTGGTTGAAGAATATGGATATTGTTCATGAATATCACAAACTGTTAAACATGTGCATAGTCAGATTCTTGACTGAGGCTTTGAGAGGACAACAAGAAAGAAGTAAATAGTCCATGACACCTCTAACACCTCTAAAAGGAGTGCTTCTGGGTATATGCTGTCTGCATTTGGACAGGAAAGGTACAAACATTTGGTATAATTGGACATGTGAGTGTGAAGGGATAAGAACATTAATTTGACTCAGATATTTTCATCTCCTAACTGCAGTGAAAGAGACTATTTTAGTCCATGACTGTACTTGTCTGATGAATACCCAGGCTGAATCTTGATACTATCAAACCTCGTCTCCAGCCAGATTGTTTTGAATTTTCTTTCTTTGAATTTTCTGTAAATTTAAGTTTTTATTGCCAGATGAGCAGATACAATGACATTAAAGCTCTTTCAGCTGTAATGCATAACATAAGAGGAGGATGAGGTTCATGGGGGTGCACGCAATGAAAACTTGGTATTAGTCACAGCCCAAATACTGCAGAGGTTTTGAAGCCTTCTCACATCAGAGAAAGGGAGAGCAGAAAACAGTCTGGGCTTGAACTAGAATGTGCTGCTTTGAGCAGGGACTTTCTTTGAAAACAACATAAATTTAGGTTGGAAATTACCTTCTGGTAGTTTCCAGACAATGAGATTCAGGAAGAATTCTCTGCTTTGAGAAGCAGGAACAAGTAAGTTTATCAGGCTTCATGGTCAGGAACTGATGATTTGATAATCTGTGATAAAAAGAGAATAATGTCCTGGAAAGAAATTAGTATAATTGAGTAGCCTATTTATAAGTAACTTGTAACATTTAGTAGCCTGTTTATAATTGCAAGATTCTTCACTACAAACAGAGGAGAGTTAAAATAGTGGAAAATATCATCAGCTTAGATATTAAAGTTAGAATTTTTGTCTTGTTAGTACCAATTATCTTTAAACTTTCAGGTGAGCTTTGGGCTTCTAGTGGGTACAGAAAGAGAATGGTATCATACAAACCAGTGTGTGAATAGCAATGCATACATAAGTATTTACCTGATGTTTAGCTACTAATATTATTTGAAGAAGTCACCTTGAGACAAACCAAAATAGGGCTAGAGATTATGTGTTTATGTATGTCTATAAACAAACTGACTCACTTTGTTGAAACTTCTTTTCTGTTTTTTTTCTATTCTGTTAAATAAGGAGCAAAAATATCTCCCTGTTGACATAGCTTCTTGAATTTCTTGGTATATAAGCCAAACCTATAACAGTAATTCTAAACAGACATTGAATTTTTGCAGCAGATTAGGATTGTGTTAGATGTGTTCTTGAACTTCTATTGATAGTCTGTTTTATAACATGAGTGATTTTGCTGGCACTAAAACTTAGTAGTACATTGCTAAATCAGTCTGTCTTTAGAATGAAGGTCTGATGATTCTGCATTTCTGTAAAGGTCAGTTTTGATAAAAAAGCAGCAGAAATGGGAACTCTCCTGTTTCACTTTACATGGTTTCTGCCACAACTGAGCACGTTGTTGGCAGTTACTGGCAAGTTTGCAATGTGTTCCGTGTAGATGTGGCAATATTTTCACTCATTTCTCAGTGTCATCTTGTGAAGGCTTAGGACTCGTTGCAGAAATGTTAATTGTCATGGAAAATGTGAAGAGCTGAAATCCAGAGCATGCTTAAGCAGCATGTGGCAGGGCCAGATCCTTGCCTGTCCAAAGCCTGGGTTCCTTGGACAGCTCCATATGTGTTTCATGATAGAAATGGATTACTGATGTGCTACTGGGATAGCCTGTGAGACTTGTAACCTTAGGCAAGCCATTTGCAGCTCTCCTTCCCCGTCATTCTGGGGCAAAATATGCTTTATTGCAGGTCAGTTCTTGTCATGGACAAATGAAAGGCCTTCCTTTGCTGTAAGAATGTGTAGGGTAAACATTTCCAACAGGTAAACCCATGGCTGTTCTTCTCAGTTAATTTCTTTGTACAGCAAGCTTTCATCCTCTTGAAATGTGCTTAGACTAATAGAAGGAGATATGCAGTAGTTTTCAGGCATTTCAATTAAAATGCTTGGGGAATCGAGAGCTCTTCTGTCCCTATCCATCCTTAATAAATTCCCAACTAACTGTGGCGCAAAGGTTCATTAAGGTTGTGGTTGTTCCTAAAGTTGGCATGGTAGGGCATATTTATTACCACCCAAGTAATGGGTATCCAGATCGCGAATAATGTGAACATTCTTTCTTATATCCTCTTTTTAGTGTATTCTGGAGATGCAATAGCTGAGAGAGGAGACATAAGGACCAGTTTCTATGAAAAATCTGTGGGCACCTCAGTCAGCAACTAGAATTCATTTCCACGAAGAAGGCACTACACTGTATTTCGTATGTTTTCCTGTGTCTTTGAAAGTAGTATGTCTAGTAAACAGCATTCACTTGCAAACTATGTTGCACTGTAGTATTGCTCATGAGGAATGGAGACAGAAATTGCTTTTTGATGAGGTTTTTTCAAAATATGGTATCTTAAACAAGGATCCAGATAAGTGCAAAGACCCATGACATAGGCTCTTAAATCAAGGGCAAGAGAAGCATTTGCATCCACTTAGAAAGTATCACAGAATCATAGAGGGGTTTGAGTTGGAAGGGACCTTGAAGAATCTAGTTCCAACCGCACTGCCATAAGCAGGGAAACCTTTCACTAGATCAGGTTGCTCAGAACTCCATCCAGCCTGACCTTGAACACTTCCAGGAATGGATCATCCACAGCTTCTCTGGGCAACCTGTTCCAGTGCCTCACCACCCTTACAGGAAAGAATTTCTTCCAAATATCTTATCTAAACCTGCTCTCTGCCAATTTGAAGCCTTTTCCCCTTGTTCTGTCACTGCATGCCCTTGTAAAAAGTCCCTCTCAATCTTTCTTGTAGGCTTCCTTCAGGTAGGAAGGCTACAATTAAGTCACCCGAAAGCCTTCTCCTTTCCAGGCTGAACAATCCCGATTCTTTCAGCCTTTCCTTGTAGGAGAGGTGCTCCAGTCCTCTAATCATCTTTCTTGGTGGCCTCCTCTGGACTTGCTCCAACAATAGTTCAATGTCCTTTCTATGCTAAGGACCCCAGAGTTGGATGCCATACTCTATGTGGAGTCTCACCAAAGAGGAGTAGAGGGGCAGAATCATCTCCCTTGACCTGCTGGCCATGCTGCTTTTGCTGCAACCTCCAACCTTTCATCCACCAGCACCCCCAAGTCCTTCTTGGCAGGGCTGCTTTTTATCTAGAACAACTGATGCTATATTTCCCTATATTGTGCGAGGCGGTTCAGTGTAGTCCTTGGACTGCTAATTTGCAGTGATCCAAAAATGAGGAATATGGAAATTGTTTCTCCAGTAGACAAGAGGAAGAGTTTGGAGAAAGCATATACTGAAATATTCCACCCTTTACCCCAAGTTAGGTCGATCTGTCTTGTCTTCCTTTCGTTTTCACCACCACAACTCTCAGCTATAGAAGAAAGCACCTTTCATTTTTATTTCCAAAAGTATAATTGCATTATGGAAAATCAGATTCAGAAGACTTGAAATTTTTTTTGAAAGTTGGAGTAGTCCATGAGAGAAGTGTTAGTCTGACTGGAAAATATAGCTGAAATAACTTCTTAAGAAAAAGAAGAAGATAATGTAGATGCTATAATTCTTCATATCTAGATTGACAAACTGTAGAACATGCTGTAAAAATCTGGTAGTTTCTGAAAAATTGCTTGTGACTATCACTTTGCACTAAATATTTTGCTGCATCTGTGTCCTGAGTTAGCAGACAAAACATCCTGTCTGATAGTCAAAAGAAAGTAATGGGCAATTAGTAAAATCTTGAGAGATTGCTTACAAATCCTGTGGATGAGAGGGAAATAGACATACAGAAATAAGAATTTGGACTGGCATATAAATAAAAGGTCTTTTGTCAAAAGAGGGAAGGGCTCTTCCTCTGCTTTACTCTTTCCAAACCTGGTATCATAATGTTTCTGTTAGTGGTGACTGCAATTCCTCAATACATATGTATAGACAAACATACATCCATACATGTCATCTTGATCTGTATCAAGATGACACTAAGGCTTTACATGTCAAATGGGGTGTAGTTTACCTTGGTTTTCTCAGATTTGCTTTCTGCAGTGTTACAGACCTGCCTCACTGAAAGGTCAGGTATGCACCAGTGCTGGCGCGTGGGAAGTGATGTCTATGTGTGTCAACAAGAGCAAAACGGGGGGATGTTGTGATAGTAAGATCAGCTCTGTTGTTTTCTGAAACATTGTCCTCAGTTGCTTTTGGTGTGCTGTAACTCCAAAAGCTAAATGTGCAAAAACAGGTTTGAGAGATTGCCGTGCTGATCTGCTAATTACCTGGGAGTAAGCATTGTCCCTGTTTGCATCCCTGCCAGGTCATCACCATCCTTGCTCTGTGGATCAGGATACTGTCATTACAGAGTTTATGCTGGAGTAGCAGAAAGGAAATTGTTTATTTACTTGATGCTTTATTAAAAGTCATTAATTAATTATTAATCATGAATCAGCATGGGCCAGAAGATAATCTCTCTTAGTCTCATTCTTTTTCACTCTCTGACAACTGTGTTGGGTTGCGGGTGCAGAGTGAATGAAATGTAAAAGCATTCCTTGAAGTATCTGATGAGGACTGTATCCCCTTTGTTTATTCAGGGTTGTTGACTATAAAGTTGGTTTTCATTTTGAGAGGAGAAATCCACCACAAAGCAAGTGTTTTACTTCATCACAAATTCTCAATTTTCCTCTGAAAATTTATTTGAATGGAAACAGAATTTGAACAGCCCTCAGTGAAACCCATTTGAAAATTCTTTCCTTTTTTGTCTTACTCAATTTGCTGTCTTTCAAGCATGTAAATGTCTGTGTGACCTGATCTAAATGTGGACCCTTATTGTTGGGTCTGCAGGATTAAGAGGAATCAGGACAGGTGCAGAGAGTTGCATGGGGACTTCTGGTTTATTACAGTGGCTCTTATTCCTTGGGGACAGAAATAACTCTCTTGATCATCTTATATGTATGTGTAAATCATAGCTGCCAGTACTTTGCATTGTTTGTATACACAAATACATAAAATGCAAAATATCGATAGCCATGATTTAAAACCGTTTTGGCAGATTTTTGTTTTGTTGAATTTGTGTCTGTAGTGAGTGTGTGTGCATGCGCATGCAAGAATATTAGGTGCATATAGAATATATTTTGTTTATATTTCTATAGTTAAAACAGAACCAATGAACAGCAGTGAGATTGCTACTACTACTACCACAGACGGCTCTTTAGACAATTTCTCAGGATCAGGTAAGGAATAAACAAAGGTTTTTAAGCTCAGCATTTTTTCATTTACTATTTTCTTATCCCACCTGGTCTAAACCCATGCACATTTGTTAAAAAGCCTTGTGCACTTTGCAGCTTATGCTTATTTCTGTTCATCTTAGTGTAAGTCAGCAGGAGTTTTCCCTGAGTAAGGAGCATTACAGTATCAGACTTATTAATGTCCATTGGTGTCTTCAGTGGGAGTCTCACTAGGGAGTATTCTGGCGCAGAGTAATTATTCTTTGTTTTCTGAGAGTAAACATATGTGCCACTGTGATTAGTGTTGTAATTGAGAGGTAGGTCTTCTTCATTTATTGCAATTTATTATTACCAAGGTATTCATTCTTTTGTCAGTCCTCTTTTTTTCTTAGAAGCCAAAGACCTCTTGGCTTCTGACATACAGGAGACAAACACTGTGAGAACAACTTAACTTCTTTGCACAATTTTGCATGCCTGTGGACTAACTATGGTATTTCTAGTACATCATTTTTATGGTGCAAATCAAATAAAAAGTAGGATCTAATACTGTATTGTGGGATCGTATTTCCTTAGTAGCAAAATTTGACATCTTGCAACCAATTAGGCTCCAAGTATCCAGCCCTTTCCTGTTCTTGTCACACCCCCATTTTCTGCACAGGTTGTTGAGTATGAAAGAATCAAACCTGAAAGCCTGAAAAACCATTTCTAGAGTATTTTAATTCTCTGAAAGAAGAAAAGACAGTGTGTTTAATAGCAGCTATGTATGTCTGTGGTGATTTGACTAAAGTTCTAGCCCTCACATTTGATGCCTCTGCAGCCTCACAGGCCACAGAAAAGAAAAACTGTCAGGTGTGAAAGGCACGGAAAGAGGTTCCCTCCTTCCTTCCATGCTTTGAGAGCACTCCTGGAGTGTAAAGATGATGGATTTTCCCTGTAGCTGGCCAGGAAAGGGGTATCTGGCGAAGGGTAATTATGTGTGCCTTGTTTATTTCCAGGTACTTAGCAATAGGGCCTGTTGTTTCTCTGGCTGTCTGATTTTACAGTAGTCTCATAACCTGCCACTGACCCCTTCCTGGCAAATGCTTCTGAACCCACCTTGGGACCTAGAGAAGAAGTGACACCCAAACAGTAACCGGAGAGGGAAGGGCTCCCAAAAATAACACCCGGAGCAGAGTACACCAGCACACCCGCCATGCTCTCGGCAGCACCCAAAAATACGGACAGAAATGGGGATGGGTTGGTGTGTCAGCATCGTGGGGCTGCCGGGGAGCAGTTCACTGTGTAGCCTCCTCAGCATAAGGGTTTCCCTAACAACATCTGCACATAGGACATCTTTATGCAGCACTGATTGATTTGAAGGTCTGAAAGCATTTTAGAAAGCAGATAAGATGGAGGAAAATGGAAGGAAGTGTAATATGGCAATACCTAGTCTGTATTTAGGAATTTATTTTTTTTAAAGAAAGAGGCACGTGCTCTGAAGCTGGCCAGATGTTTTCAATCGAGGCACGCATAAAGCTCCTTCATAAAATGTAGGTCTTAAAAATTCTAAAAGTTAATAAAATGTTGCACTTGAGATATCAACAATTCTTTGAAAATATGACGGGAAATGTTTCCATTAGGAAATAGGTTGTTTGCATTGAAAATGTTGTCTGTGTGCAACCAAAGAATAAATTATTGCTCGGGAGTTGTACAAAGGGGCAATTTAGTATTTGAGATTTGCAATCAAGATTTTAATGTTATGCATTCTTGTATAGTTCCTGATGAAATATTATTTTCTATCTGAAGTATCAATTATATTTGAATTTAATTAAAATCTTGTTAATACTCTGAAATCCTATTAGGAAAAATAATATTTATCTTTGGTGTGTGTATTTACACTTCTGTGTGCTTTCTTTTCTCCTTGGTGCAGCAATTGGAAGCAGTGGTTTCAGCCCAAGACAAACACACCAGTTCTCCCCACCACAGATTTACCCTTCCAAGTATGATATCTTTTTAAAATAATAATAGTAGTAGTAATAACTGAAATAGGCATATTTTAACCTCATTTAAAATAATAATTGCGTCCATCTGTTAAGCCAGAATTTAAACCGCAGCAGCTTCTAGGGAAAAAAAATATTTTTTTAAAAATGTTAAGAATGTATTTGAAAAATATTTGTAAAGTTCTTATTTTACTTATTCTTTTATTATTGATTTCTTATTGTTGTTTTGTCTCTGTCTTACAGTTTCTGTGGTCTAGCATAGCCTATGATCATGTGTTAATGAAGTAGCAGGATTATAATAAGGCTAAAAATAAGTACACACATGTCTGTCTAATGCAGTGTCTGTCCTATTTTCTGTCATTTGTAATCAATAGCAGACCATACCCCCATATTCTTCCTACCCCCTCTTCACAAACGATGGCTGCGTATGGGCAGACACAGTTTGCAACAGGAATGCAACAGGCTACAGCTTATGCCACTTACCCCCAGCCTGGCCAACCCTATGGAATCCCATCATATGGTAAGAAATCACGTCCGTGTTATTTTATTCCTGAGGTAAATAGTTTTTAGATCAAGACTGTGTGACCCTTGTGGTAGTACTTAGTGGGACAGCTGTGCTCTAGAGGCTTTCTTGGGGAAGAAACCCTACATTAAAATGTGTGATGCCTAATTTATGTATGAAAGAGCATAGCATAAATTATCGGGGGAGAGGTTCATTAGCTTTTTGGTGGTGATATCAAAAAACCAGCACTGAAATGGGAAAAGAGATCTAGGCTCTTCCATTACACAGGCATGGCCCCTGGGGACTTGCTGAGGAGCTCTGCTCTCCAGCAGTGTAGTAGGTTACATGGGTACGTGAAGGTCTGAATTTCAGCTGATACAGATTACCGGAACCCAGACAAGGGGGAGAGGTTCATTAGCTTTTTGGTGGTGATATCAAAAAACCAGCACTGAAATGGGAAAAGAGATCTAGGCTCTTCCATTACACAGGCATGGCCCCTGGGGACTTGCTGAGGAGCTCTGCTCTCCAGCAGTGTAGTAGGTTACATGGGTACGTGAAGGTCTGAATTTCAGCTGATACAGATTACCGGAACCCAGACAAGTCTGTGAAGCTGTGCTGATTTTCAGAAGGCAAAAAACTGATTCAAAAAGACCCCCACTAAAAAAACCTTTCACTTTCCAATGTTTTAAAACTCCCTGGAGGTGAAAATTGAGGTAAATTGCCACTAAAGCTCTGTCTGCCTGATGAAGGAGATAGTAATAAGTAGCAAATATTTCCAAAAAAATTTAATTTAAAAACAAGCTGCTGTGGGTGAGTCCATTTTGCTGCCAGACTGTCTGCTGGCAGACCACATAGCAGTGCAGCAGCGAGGATGCATTATTAGAAAATAGCTCTTATATTCCTCTGGGGGAATATATTGAAAAATATACAATCCACATGCTTTGAGCAGTATATTTTGTAAAAAATTACATTCAAATAATGTAAGTTTTATACCAAAAGGGCAGAACTCACCATACAAATTCCCTTTAAAATTACTGAAAGTTTTAAGTGCAAAACTGGTGAATCTTTCATCCTGAGATCTGCAAGTTGAAATCCACTGGATTTCAAGTATATCCTACAGCAGATTATTGTGAAATAAAAGCGGGTAAAAGAAATAGATTATTATTTCCCCTTACTTTAAAAAATGTGTTTCATTAATATATCATCAGTAATAATGGTCCAAGGAGGCATTCTTCTTGTGGCTACAGCCTTGGTTACTTTTTGCCAAATATATGGCAGTAAACAGGAATTGGATGTTTCACTTTTAATCCACATATTTTAAACTTACACTTTGGAGATGGAGAGTCTTACACACACACACACACACACACACACACACACACACACACACACACACTTCTGTGCTGATGAGAGTTTGTCTGCTGAGTCCATCTGGATCAGGTGGGGTGATAACAGGCGACCCCTTTCCCCACCGTGCTTTTCTTGACTTGTTTCTTCTGCAGCCACCTCATGTTCATACTTGGCTGGCTGCAGGGCTTGGGCAGCCCAAACAGTGACTTTTTTGTTTTTTACTTGGTTCCTCTGGATGAAATCCTGACCTCACTGAAGTCAGCTCTAAAATTCCCACTGTCTTCAGCCAGGCCTTGATTTCAGTACTTGAGTTTAGCTATCTCACTGTCGTCGGAGCTGTAATTGAGAGTTGCTTTAGTTGGCAACTGCCTGTGGGGGTTAACATGCCTGCCTGCTCTTTTGTTTTGCTTTGGGTTTTTGCCTAGTCCATCCCCCATGCCTAGGACTTCAGATAATTTTGCCTAATGTTTTACATTGCAGAGCTGCTTTTGCCCACTGAAACCCTTAGCTCCTGAGCCAAGTGGATTTTTACATATCTTGCTCTTTACAGACAATGCCTTGTGCCTGGGTGCTCCCCACATATGTACTTTATAGGAGTAATATTGAAAAGGGGCCTAAACCATATATATTTTTGCATATTTAAGGCACATCATATAATCTGTGCTCTCAACTTAAATTATGTGGGGATCATTGGGATGCTCATTTGCAACAGGCAAGAACTGAAGCTTTGCTTAGAGCCAAAATTCTCCACTTTGGTCTGCACCTTGCACAGCATGTACCCTCTGTCTTGCCTTTCTTTCATCCAGGCAGAGATCTTCTAGCAGGTAAAAAGGGAGTAGTTATGGCGTATGTGAAAGGAAAAACTCTGAATTGAGCGGGGGCCTCTTTCTTTTCATTTCTTTACTCTGGGTCTTACTGGAGGAAGTAGTATTCTTGAATTCCCATATCAGCCTCCCTCAAGTTTTCTCTCTAGGGCAGAGTTTAGGAAGGTGCTGTCTTAAATGCACCTCTAGCCTCTTCATTTTTCCACTTCCCCACCTCCACAGTGGTGCAGCCATACAGGCAGGAAGGGGGGTGGAGGGGAATGCCATTGACAGCTGCTGCCCAGGGGCTCCTGGCTCTGCTTCATCTGCAAAGCCCCTGAGGAGGCTGGAGAATTTCCTGAAGCTCCTTCCTCCTGCCTGCTCTGGCACCAGCATCTAGCAAAGGCTTTGCTTACCAACTTTTTTGCTCTCCAGTTCCTGGCGGTCCCCTTATTTTTGTCACTGTCCCTTCCCACTTCCTTGAATACATTAGACTTGGGAGCAAGCAGAGGGGTGCATCTACATTTGATGAGTGAAGGCCTTCTGGATCAGAGCAAGTGGGAAGAGTAAGTCCCAGGAGATGAAAGGCTCTTCATAGCATGGAGGTTTGCAAAAGGGCATGTCAGTGCCAAGTTGTCTTCACCCCAGTGGCATCCTCCTGCCACTGCCTTTGATCGCCTCCTCCCACTTGGTCTGAGATGAAAAGTTGAATCAGTCTGTTAAAGAAAATTTAGACTAGAAATTTGGTGCTTGATTTAGTTAAACTTTCTCTAAGCAATGTTCAATCAGCATTTCAGAAGTCATTAAACAGACAACAAATAGGGATCGTTGATACCAAAACATCTGTATGAGGAGTTTCCCCTTGGAAGTGAGGTGTCAGATTCATCATTGGAACTGTTTAATTGTAACATGAAACAGAAGCAGCAAGTAAACATCAGGGAAAACCAAGCAAACACAGTCAGTTAGCAGGTCTGGCAGAAGAAATTAAGGCTAATTAATGACAGCAGTTGAAAAATGATGATGTAGATGGCAGAAAATATGCTGTCATTTGTATATAAGGAGATATCAAAGTTTGGTGAACAGACGAAGTTCTCAGCCCTCTCCTACCTTCAGGTCTTGTTGAATATTGCTTAAAAAAAACTCAACCAGGAAATAGACTTAGATTAACAGTAATTTTCAAAGGAATGTTACTAATTCACACTTTGTTAATTCAGTTCAAATATTGGTGGTTTCTGAATAATGAGGTATCACTGAATGCCACAGTGAAACGTAAGAATATTGTATCACTATTCTATTGCTTTGGCTATAATTATTTTAAATGGCAGTTCATGTTGGGACAATCTTATAATTAATACTAAGCGACAGAGACTGAGTTGTGTGCATTTCCTCAGGGTTTCACTTGCTGATGTTTACTTGCTTTTGTTGCCTTACAAATTGGAGGAAGAATCACTGAAATTGGGCAACAAGTCATTCATTGATTGGACTTTGGATTCTTTTATAACTAAATTTAGAAATGAGAGAGTAATGTCATGTGTAATGGATTTCCCTGTCAGTGCAAATTAATGACTCTCTGCTATGTTTGTCCCAGTTTGGGAGATTGCTTCAGTAGTTCGTGTCTGTTAGGTGTTTATTTGTTAAAAGACTGAACACCTCCTATAGTGCTTAATTAGCTTAGAAAAATTATCATTATGCTTAATGCTGCTAGTTCCCTTTATCCACTTCTAATTCCTCAGACAGCCATTGCCCTTGGAGCTGTGTAATTTTCATGTAGGAATATTATACAATGCAAATCTCAGTTATGTTGTTAATGGGTAGATGGCAGGAGAGCTTGGCTATGCTATGCTTCATTAAAATCATATAAAGTTGCTAATCTATCTCTGTGTGATGTCATGAATATATGGAAAAGTTTGCCTCTGGCAGGAAAGGAAAAAAGGAATAATGCAACTTCCTGTTCATGTATAAATGTCTTTTGCAGTTATTGCAAATGCAATTTTGAATTTAACCTCTCCCTAGTTAACTTCAGTTTTCCGTGTGCTTTTAGAGTGCCCTTACCCTGTTCATTTGTGCATGCTCTTGATATTTGTTCTCTCATGCAGGCAATAGTAGGTATACATTACAAATGCTGTTAATTAAGTGATTTTATTTTCCGTTTCCCTGTTTGAATATGAACAAATAGATTTGCTGTCACTAACTGATTTAGGTGCATTGTGGGCAGGCATCAAGACAGAAGGTGGATTGGCACAGTCACAGTCACCTGGACAGACAGGATTTCTAAGCTACGGTGCCAGCTTTAGCACACCTCAACCTGGACAGGCTCCATATAGCTACCAGATGCAAGGTCTGTATAAACAGATATTACCATTAATTAGATATAGGTAATGCTATGGTGGTACTTTTTTCCCCTCCTTATTTCTTTGCGTTTCTAGAATAAAAATGAATGTTTTCTTGAGCACTTACCTCTGATGTTATTACAGTTGGAGCTAAAATGATGATTGCCTTTGCTGAGAGCAGCAACAGGCCAGTCCTCAGCAGTTTGGAAGATCCCTTGTTTCATTAAATTTTAAATTGTGAAGAGTGCTGGTGTCATTACAGTAAAAATGTATCTCTGAATAACAGTAGTTTAGCAAACAGTGAATGAGACAAAACAAGTCCTGGAAAACGTGTCAGGATTATGAATTTAGGAAGTGCCAAATATAATTTGACACCTGAGTGTGTTTGAGGAGGGAGAAGAAGATAAAAATACCTACTGCAGCTGTGGAGGTAGCTAAGTAATGATTGAAGTCTGTTTCTTTGAAGTCTATTTAAAAGCTGTAAGTCTTTGTGTGTGGGGGCTATTATTATCAATTATATTTTGTAGCCTTATTTGCCTGTTTAGTTTTCTTATCTCTTTCTACCTTGTTCCCCAATTCCTTTTCCCCCTTCTGTATCAAGAAGCCACTGGGCATGTCTGGTTGTTGATTTTTCACCACGTTAGGGGGTATTTTATAAAAATCTTTATTTACCTGTTATAGCTCATTTTGGGTGTCTTCTGTGGGACTTTTCACCCCTGAATTTGACAGTTCAAATCAGGTGTGTTGTAAATTTTAGAATTGTGGAAATAAGTGAATACTCGCAGTTGGACCACATTTTTCAAAAAATTTAGCACCTTTTTTATTATCAAGCTCAGTTTAAACTGTGCACCACCAAGTAAACACTCCATGAAATGTCTTGAGGGAGAAGTGCTTTCAGAAACCAAGTGAATGAGGTTTTTCTTTGTTCTGCAGCTTTAAGGGCATATTGATCCAGTCCTTTGCTCAGACACAGGAGAGATGAGCTTTGTTGCGCTTTTGTTTTTTTAAAATCCCCTTTTGAATTAACTCCGTAGGGCAGAAGTGACCATCTGACATCTGAAATATTGCTGACTTTTTGTGTGCTCCGGCAAGTAAGAGGAATAGGACAAGAGTAGCATGCAAATTTTCAGCTATGTGCTGAATAGTGATGATCTACTCACTGGAGTAAATAACCAGGTTTTTGGCTTTGCCTTCTACACACAAAAACCAAACAACAAACACATACATGCCCCCACCCCTTCCTTCCTTCTGCAAAAAAAATCCTACCTTTCTGTAGAAGAGAGCTCAAAATGCTTGCCAGCAGCAGCTGCAAGTAACTTCTAGATCAATATTTCAGCTTTTAAGGAACTGATAATTCATGGTAGCTAAGAAATAGAGTTATTGAGAAATCCTGTCTGCGTTGCCTAAAATTTTTATTGCAGTAGTGCCTTCATGCCACAGCCATATACTGGATTCCTGTTGTGCTAACTTATACAGCCAAATAAAAATATAGTCCCCATAGAAGTAGGAGGCTAAAATAAAGCACACAGGCTAAGAGGTCCTAATGTAACAATGATGATGACACTGTTTCGGTGTAATAAACAGTCAGCACCCCATTTGGGTTATCTAACAGCTGTAAAGGTGGTTTTTGTAAGATACAGAACAGAGGGATGTCAATAAAAAGGGATTTTGGGCAGGACAGTGAAGTAGTTTTGCAGATATCTATGGGAAACTCATTCAATGGAGGAGGAAAGGGGAAGCAGCGTGGGATAATGTCAGAGAGTGATTGTTGGAAAATTTTAAGAGTAAGCGAATGCTGGCATTAGTAGAGCAAAGCTAGGACTCGGTCAATGGACTGCATAGAGGTCTGCCATAAAGGGTGTTGCTCTGTTTTCTGCAATATGCAAAATGCGTATAAGGCCAGAATTGGTAAGGTTAGTCGTCAAGAGATGGAAGCATTTCAGCTGTAGACATTGAAAGGCAAGGATCTGAAAATGTTCTGCAAAAAGAAATGTGTTAACCCAGTTGTGAAGCTCTAACAAGAAGAGGGTCAGAGGCATTGCTTTCATGATGGTGTTGTCTGCAGGGCTGAGGGAGGAGGGGGTCAGAGCCTTGGTTCTGATCCAGCTGTGCCACATTTAGGCCGAGAGCTGCCCACCTGTGGAAATTTGCAGACCTCTGACAGTCTGACTTGGGCAGAAGAGCCACCGGTCAGAGCTGGAATGTCCCTGTAGTGTGTATGTCCTTTCTGTTGTGCTCATGAACAGCATGGTGTGTGGGTGGGGGAAGGACTAGTCTCCTACAGAAACTTTAGAGACCATAAGAATGGAAATTAGGAGAATATTTCAAATGAAAATATTGGTGGAGTTGCTAAATAGAAAAGGATCACACTGCTCAACGGGTCTTTCTTGCAGTTAAATGTTTGACACTATATGTCTATACTATACATGAGAATATATGTCTTTTTAATGTTTTCATTAGGCCGACTTTTGTATTTGAAACAACTTTAAATTGGCTTAATGCTTTCTTTTGATTTAACAACTGTTAAAAGTAAATAGGAACATTTGTTTCCCTTTCCTCATTTAATTTGGGAAGGAAAACCTAATCATAGTTTTAACGATTATTTAAGGACAAAATTGATTCTCATGGCAGAAGACAGAGTTAGTACTGCTGCTGTTCAGTTGTTTGTGCAGAAACCTCCAGAGAGGAAAATGAGTTTATTCTCCCTTTCCCCTCTAGCATTATATGGGCAGGCTGCAGCCTCAGCCCTGTCATAGTCTGCAATAGCTGTTCTTCATCTCCTGCGTGCAGCTGCTGAGCTGCTAAATGGAGATAATGGATCCCACAACCTACTTCACAACCAAGCGTTACATGACAGTGTGCTTGGGACCCTGCTGGCATTCTTGCCTGCGGTAAAGGGGATTTCCTAGAGGCCTTGCAGTTGTCGTGCTCGTGTTCCCTGACTGGGGTTACCTCGCGCTTGAAAGCTTTGGAGTTAATTCTGGTTCCTCTCCCTGTACTGAATGTCTCCCTGCAGTGTAGAGGCACTGCCTTGCACTGCGTGTGCAGCCAATTAAACCCAGTGCTTTTCCTGACCCTACTAAAATTACAGCGTGATTAGTCACTGAACAATAGCAGAGGGAGAGACTGCCAACTTTTGAAAATTATGAGGAGAATTGCTGCCTGTAACTCCTTGCTAAGGTTGTTCTAGTAATTGGATTTTTGTTTGTTACAAATTTATCATTCTTTTAATGGGGGCTGCATAGGGGAGAGGGTGAGAAGAGAACCTAGGTGGTTCTGCCACTCTGTTTGCCCACTCCTCCCCACCCTTACTTTAACGAGTGTGTTCCTTAAGCTGTTTTTCATATAAGTTGCTTCATAGATGTTGAAAGACCACTTACATGACTAATGGCTGTGGGAATGGGCCGTTGTTCCTATATTGGCAGAGTTATAAGGATTGCTTAGCAAGGATAAATGGAGTGGAGAAGGGCTTGGGGAAATGGCGAGAAAAGAGCTCCATTTGCAACTGACTATCCCTTGATTGTAATAAAAGTGTGACTTATACCCTGCACCTGCGTATCCTACCACTGGAAGGGTGCTAGACCTGTGGTGAGCATCAGCATTATTTTAGCTACCAAGACTGCAATGACTGAGAATAACTATCCAATTGGTTTGGGGATTCAACCATAAAAGAGTAAACGTTAAGGTATTCGGTTATTATTATACAGTATAAAAATATTGTGCTGGATGGCTAAGCAGTTACTAGGACAACAAGGGGGGTTTTGCCAAGGATTTTTAAACACTGTAAGCAAATGGAAGAAACCTTGAGTTTAAATAGCCCATCTGGCCGTCTTAGGCTTTCCCAGGAGAGCTGCACTAAACTTCTGCCACATACATTGTACCCTGATGATAGATATAGCCCGTGGCAAGGAGACTGAGCTAAGAAAGCAAATGGACTCCTGTGGCAAATACTCAGGAGAGGACTGTGTCGCACACCTCATGGCGGCAGCGCAAGGGCAAGCCCCGCGCCCTAGTCCCAGCAGGGTCTGGCTGCCTTCCGACGCTGACTGGGATTCCCAGCTTTAATGTGGGTCAGAGCTCTTTGCAAAATAGACCTTTGACCTGAAATTTACAGCTTTTATCACATTTTAAAGCCATGTAGCTGCCCAACTTAAGGCAGTAAATCTTGTGTGTTTTGTAGGGATTCTTGGTTTTGTGTTTGTTCAGCTAAGGCAGGACAGCAGATCTACGCCATGTTATGACAGAATATTTAAAAGCAAATGGCAAAATTGGAGTATTTTAAAAACCACTTTAGGCTCGTAGTTCTGGGTGGCCTGTGGAGCTGCTTCTGAGAAACCTGCTTCATGTTTGTTACGGTCTAGGAGACCCCTACCCCTCCTCCATAGGAGCCAGTGCTGACCATGAGATGAAAGAGAGATCTGCATGTTAGTATGTGTGTGTCTGTCTGAGAGAGAGTGATGCTGGCTGGCATGCAATTACTTTTCTCATTTGCTCTTGCAAATTATTTGCTGAACTTTATGTGGAAAGATAATGTATTCCTCAAAAAAAAAGTCTTTGGGATTTCTTTTTCTTCTTATGAGAGGCCTTTTATATCTTTTTTGGAGTGGTTCAAACCATGCACCTCTAAAACCTGTGTTTGAATGTATTACCGCATCACTCAAAAATAACTACAGAAATAAAAAGAGACACAGTGACTTACATTCTTCCAGCCAAAGCACTATTAGAAATAAAATATCATTTCAAAGTTTTGCAATTTAAAATATTTTTCAGCTGTGTTTTGGCTCTGGGGCTTGTTATAATAAAATACCCATCTGTTTTCCAATTTTAAATTAAATTTAAAACAACATGTTTTTCTCATTAGTACTGTTTATCTGTACTATCTGCTAAACTTGGATGTCAACTCTTCTGCTGAAGTAATCTGATTTTAGTTCACAGGATTAGTAGCATCTATCAACAACCACAGGGCTTTTGCACAAATAGAAGATTCAAGAGAAATGTTTGCAGTCATTATCACACATTAATTTTAAGCTTCATGTTTTACTCCCACTGCTGTTGGACTTCACATCTCCTTCTTTGAGATTTAACTTGTATGTGCTTTTAGTAACTTTTGCAATCAAAGCATTTAAATATTTCTCCTGAATTTTCACAGCTACAATACCTATTGGGTTTGGGGTGTTTTTTTGTTTAAAAAAATAAATAGCTCACTAGTGTCCTTCAGGGTTTCAACTAAGTATGTAACCTTTGCCTGCATTTTGTGCTCTTTGGAGTTGCAAGAAATGTTGCTATTCCCAATGAGTAACCTCTGGCATCGGTTGTTAATTGAGTTGTGTTGGGTATATCAGAGGATTGGTGCATCTGTGTACGTGGCTCCCTGTTGATTTTCATCTGCCCTTGTCTCCTTTGCTCACCTGCAAGCTTTAGCTGGCCAGGTCTTTGCGCTAAGTCAGGTTTCAGAGGTAAGGGAAGCTGTAAACAACCTGCACACTTTAATAACCTGTGCTGGCTCCTGCTCTCCTGCTGGATGAGTTCAATAGATTGCCTCATTACAGACTTTGTGGTGGCTTATGTAGCTTCACCCTGTGCATCCATATGTCTCAGCTGGTGGCTGTGTCACTCCCAGCTTATAACCAGCGAAGGCAAAACAGCTGAAAGGGGGTTGCTGCCCTTTTAGTGTGGAACAGCTTCTCAGGTTGAGTATTAAACAAGAGCCCCATCTGTCTATTTTTGGTGGCTCCTGAAAGCAGGAGGAGGGAGGTGAAGGCAGTAATTCAGTCTCTAGGCTAAATTCAATCTTGGGTCTCCCTTCTCAGAGAGGTACATTTTTTCTCTTGCGTCATGCCTGGTAGACTCTATCAAAAAAGAGAATGGTTTGCAGCCCAAGGCTGTCTATGATTGATTAGTGAATCCTAATGGCTTCGCGGTCGGCCTGAGCCGTTTGGAACAGGGAGTTATGGCTTTTGCTGTTCCTGCGAGGGGCTGAGGCTCAGGGAGGGGGAGAGGGCACAGTTTGCAAAGGTGGGAGGAGAAACAGAGCCACTAGGCTTTCGTGAGGGGAGATGGTGTCTCTTGGGACAAGGCTTGCCATTATTGTTCAAGAAAAAAAGTAAAGCAACCCTCATTACTTCCACAATGCTGGGTATTATTTAGAGGGGTGGGATAGCCTAATATTCAGTTAGGCTGAGGTGGCTCCAAAATTCCTGTCTAAATTTCAAGGGTTTTTTTGTTATATTGTTGTTGCAATAATGAAACACAGAGTGTAAGAACTATGAATTATCACTTTCCATATATTAGCATGTTATAGAGCCAAATTGGTCAACATATGGGAAATATCACAAATATGCCATAACCTTATGATATAATTGTGTGATGGAAGTTATTTTCCAATACTTGGTTTTTGTAATTCATGTAATTTTGCATTTCATTTCAGGCAGCAGTTTTACAACATCATCAGGAATATATACAGGAAATAATTCACTCACAAATTCTACTGGATTTAATAGTTCACAGCAGGTAAATTTGTAAATAGGAGTTTAGCAAACTTTGGCAAACTTAGAATTCTCATCCACTGAAAAAATGTAGCCCTTAAATAGCTTATGGAAAGAAATTAACATCCTTTCAAGTTAAAACTAAAGTTTATAAATTTTTTTTTAATTTGTCATCTTACAATGCTAGAACTAATTGTCTGAGCCTAATGTTCTTATTCACACATCTTCGGCAGTGTGTCTAATAAACTGCTTGTATGAGAAGACCTACTAAATTATGTGTAATTTAGATTTCATTTTACTGCCTTGCAGTTTTAGGTCCTACAGCATCCAGTCCTGGAAGCATACGTGCTGAAATCTGACATGTGTTTGTAGTTATATTTTGGAATTTATACTATAAAGTAGCAAAACTTTGATGGACTATTCAGTTGCTTTTTTGTCTTGCAGGAATATCCCTCTTATCCCAGTTTTGGCCAGGGCCAATATGCACAGTATTATAATAGCTCACCATATCCTTCACATTACATGACAAACAGCAACACCAGCCCTACAACACCCTCTACAAATGCAACATACCAGCTTCAAGAACCACCATCTGGCATCACCAGTCAAGCGGTTACAGATCCTGCAGCAGGTAATTACATGGATTTTATGGTCCCTATGAGGCACGTTTTTGTAAGTTGAAAGGGGATTGAATTGGATTTTTTTGTGTGCGTGTGTAGTTGTTGATATTTTTTTAATTATTTCTTAATCCTGAGCCTGTGGCACATCTTGTACAGATTCTAATAGAAAATTGACTAAGAAATAACATGATCGGTAAAAGTTTTAAAGTTTGTGCTAAATATTAGTTATTTGTATTTATTTGTAAAGTGCTTGTGTTAAAAATTGCAGGGTATGGCAAGTCTTTACGCTAAATTAGGACCTGATGCCTTTAAGCTCTGTCTTCATTAAGATAAACTCCTTTGATTTTTCCTAAGTAAAACTGAAATCAAGAAGCCTTCAGACCACTGTCCACTTGAAAGAGGGCTTTTGTGTTTTTCACTTTCAGAGGACATAACAATGCTTGTAATGGGGAGTTAAAATTGCACAAGTGTTTCCATTTTAAGAAAAGATTTTCAGTGGCTTGTCCTTTTTACCAGTCGTTTTACCTTTCCTGCTGGAATTTGGCAGTCCTTTACTAGCTGTGATATTTTTTTGAACATTTATGCCAAACTGCTCCGACTGTTTTTTTTGGAAATGAGGGGTGAAAAATACTTTTCCCATTATTAAAAAAAATAAATTTGTAGCAGCATGTCAGTAGTTGGTAGATGGCAGAAGTTTGGAATCTGTCGGAGAGAAAGTTGAAGGTTGCAGATATGTATCTCAGTACTGTAGTAAGAAGCTACTATGGTTTGACAATTTTATCAGGTGATTTTGTTTTGGACTTTTGTTGGGGGACTTTGTGTTTAGTTTCCTTGAAGTACTTGATGGGATTGATCTTCCATGTGCAATGCGAGATTTTAATATAATTTGCTAGGCCTCTATTGCTTTTCTGCATGAGTGTGTACCTGAAGAAAATGTATGCAGTGTTGTCTCTTTTGAGACATTTGCTGAAAGTAAGTGGGGATGAAAATGCAGCTGGTGTGTGTGTTTATATACACAAGGTCATATGTGTGCACAATGTTTTTCTAAATATATGAGTGCATATTGGAGTCTGCAGCTTTTAGAATATATAGATAGAATTGGTGTCTGCAAAATTATCACACCTTTCCTTTTAAATTGGAAGCAGTTAGGTTTCTCTTACCCCGAAACCCAAGTGTGTCGAAGTTTTAGCTTTTATCAAGATTATGAAATTGAATCATTGTATCATCTGGGTCTTGAGGGTTTTTTAAATCTTTGCATGTCCAAGTTTTTTTAAAGTCATTGATACTTTCTAATAGCAATAGTAAACACATTTATGAAGAGAGAAGATATATTTTTCCCAAGCTCAAACTTAGTGGCTTAAAGGCTGTCTTCCCATTTAATAGTTTTCCATGTTCTAGGAGTCTGAACAGAACCTTTCTGTCAATTCCTTTTTAAGAAGTCTTTTTTTTTCTCCCTCAAATCTTCCATGCTCTTGTTATAAAAGTTTTGTCTAAAAATTGGAAAGAATTTGGTGGGCTTTCTCAAGGATGCATCCTGCACCTAATCCCTCTTCTAGTTTCTGCTTTCATGTATTGCAAGCTGTACATCCATGGGTGCTTAGCCCTTCCTTAGGGGTTTAGACATGTGCACACCACCTCTGGCATTGCTGGGACTACTGTCTCTTTTCTCGAGACATTAATGTTACTGATTGAACAATTCTGAAAGAGTTCCTTTTAATGGTTTATAACAGCCCTTAATGTAGCTATGGGGTAATCACAGACTGCTTGTCTGTACCACAGGCAGGGCATGTTTAGGAAAGTGCCTGTTGTGGGCCACTCTCTATTAGGAGGAGCCAATGAAAGCCATCTTTCTGTTCTGCATCAACACAGCTGCAGTCAGCAGAAGGTATAGGACTAGACCCAGATTTCTCTATTTATCCAATTAGGCATTTAAGTTAGGATCAAACCCATTCAGGCTCCTTCTCTATTGAGTGGAGAAAGATGAATACCTCTACTTAGAGTTCATTTTAACTAGTCTTAGTCCTGAGGTGCCAAAGCCTCTCCACTGGTATGACAGCATTTTAAAGTGACTGACATACCAACTTTGGGTTCCTCAGGAAAAATTAGGTGAGGGCCTTTTGCTGCCTTACAAACCTTCAACCTTGATAGAAGGGAAGCAAGGACCAGTCAGTTAATCCAGTGCTATGCTTGCCATTTCCCCTTGGACCGTGTAAATGGTTTTACACTGGTTTTTGCCTTATCGCAAAGCCTCAGTTGAGCTCATACACAGTATGCTCAGAAGACAAAGCAAGGCTGAGATCAAAGGAAAGAGGGATCAGCATGGCAGAAGGAAGTTCTCATGGAGTGGAGACAAGCGAAAGGTATGTTAGACAGAAGGAAATTCACAGTTCGGTCAGAAATATAGAACAAAGAGCCAACTAATCTAATTTACAGTTAGTCAAATTTCTGTTGGCTGTTTTGCCACATCTGGTCAGGTTAGGCTGCTGATTCTCTACCACAATTGGAACGCTTCATATGAGGAATGGTGGGAAGCAGTGCAGAGCCATCACATTTAGTAGGATGGGCTCCAGCCGCTGAATTGCAGCTGTCTATCCCTAGACATCTTCTATATTTAAAAACCCCATGTAATCTGTGTGGTTATTGACTATGCCAGGACAAGCAAAGAACAGCCTTCAGGCTTTACAGAGGCACCAGAATAATTTGACAGACATAGGTGGTTCCTATGAATTTGGGCCAGTAAGTGAAACAGAAGAGTCTGGTAAGAAACATGTGAGAAGAGAGAAAGTAATTATGTGCTCTTGTGACATTTTTAGTAGAGTTTTTTGCAGATTCAGAAAGCTCAGATTATTTCACTTGAAATATGTATAATTCCTCGTCCAAATATAAAATAATCCTTTTATGGTTTCGCTCAGTTCCTAGTTAAATATGCAAGTTTTTTGCCATGCAATCCAGGACATCCAGAGATTCTTACAGAAGAACCTGAGATTTTCCATGCTCAGTATTTCTTCTTTCTCTTCCCTATGTGTATTTGAAGAATTTCTTGTAAACAGTCAGGACAAAACCCTTTGATTGCACAGAGGTTTATAGTCCCTGTATCTGTAAATCAAACATGCAAGTTCGTGGTATTTTCTTGTGAACAGAATGCTGTATTTTTGTTGGTGGCGTAATCAGAATCATGATCATTAAGTAAAGCAATTATTCTCAGTATGGCGCTTTAAATTTTCAATGTGTGCTTTGCTTCAGATTTCATTGGAAATTTTGTTTTAATTCAAATGTAAGAATTTGCAGAGGGGTTTTTTTTCCCCATTTGTAGAACTTTTGCTTTGTAGAAGAAAATGGTTTTCATCAGAATAGCAATAGAATATATAATGTAATAGAATAATAGAAGTATAATAGAATAGTTTCCTTCTGGGATGAACTTTCAGTCCACACCTGAGTAGATTATCCCAGGTATGAATTTAATAATAATCCTGGGTATGAGTTCATTATCCTTCATAATCCTAGGTATGAGTTGCTGATTTTTCTATCTAAGCTGTAGTATGTAAGAGAAGTAATAATAGCTAAAATAATAAAAAATAAAAGTAGAGTAGTGAGTAAAAATTCACTCTCCAATATCCAAGTTCATCGAAGTAGGTTCAAGGTGAACAAAAGGAGGTATTTCTTTATGTTGCAAATAGGTAAGCTGTGCAGCTCCTTGCTACAGGATGCTGTGGATGAAAAAAGTTTATGCCAGTTCAAGCATTGCTTTGACAAACTCAGAGATTAGATTTACAGAGACACCAATGTCAGTTCAAGAAATTCTTGATGCAAAAAAATCACTGGAGACAGTGTATGAATTAGCGCTGTGTGTATGTCTGTCCTTTTTGTGCTATCTCACTTAGTTTTCTGCTGTTCGCCAGGGTTGAAACTTTACCCTGGATGCATGGAGTTTTGCCCCCATCCATTATGCCTACTGTGATTGTTATAAAATACCTCAAGTAACATTCATAACATGTATTTCTAGGAGTTAATGTAGGAAAAGACTACTTTTTATAAAACTTAAATTACTGTCTTTTGCAATATTTCAGCTCTCTCATCACAACTGGTAAAAAAGGTCTTGATTTGTGCCAATTTTTTGTTAGAAATTCAGTCAGCAAAGCTGAATTTACCTGTTTCATGTGATGCTGTATTTAATATTCATTAAAAAGTCTTTCTCGCAAGAGAGACTTGCATTGTTCTTGAGATTCAATCTCTCTGTTTTCTTGGTTTTTGTAATAAGTACGTTTAATACATTACTGGAAGGTTTTGGGCTTTTTTGATATTACTCACATACTTCACAATGCAGATTAAAAACCCCACAAGGGCTGTGCCAGCCAGCAAAACTTATTCTCAGCCATGGGTCACCGTTTTGCTCTTAAAGAATGAATTTTCCTTGAACACTATATCACATTTAATATTGCAAAAGGGAAAGCAACTTTTACAGTTTCTCATCATATTTCATAACAGTGTATTAGAGACAGGAAAGTAAAGCAGAACAAATAGACTATATAGGCAACTTTTCCTAATACCTGTATGGAAACAAATGCTGCTATGTTTGCATTACATTTCTGGTATTCTAATGTTTGTTCTTTTTCATAAATATAAATGAAGAGTAAATCGAGACGATATATTTATACAGGAAGGAAAGTTACTGAAAATTCTGTAAAAGAAGAATTGAGATTGGATGCAATAATGAATGGCAGAGTGCAGTGCTGGTTGTTCTGTTTATACATTTACAGTGTACAGCTTTAACTCTCTTGCATTTCATCGAACTAACTCTCTTGCATTTCATCCAACCATATATAGTCTGACCCACTGTCACAAGATGCATTGAGGCTAAGAATGTGATGCACTTTCCAATAGACTCTTTTAAATAGATAAATAGGAGGTTCATCATTGGTTTTGGTGGGATCAAAAATAACAACGATGTCAAAGTGTTTGAAAGCATGACTAATGAATAAGGAAGAAATAGCTACAGTTGAGACAGATACTACCTGCCCCTTATGGGATTGCTTCATCTTTTCTCTTCAACACAGAAAGCTGGAGACAAAAATCTGGACCACTTCAGAGCTTGCTAATATAGTTGTTGTCACACATAGTTTATATATACTGTCATATATGATATACTGTTGATAGGGCATTCTGTCATTATTTGAATATGCAGTTCTAAATCAAAAAGTCACCCAAGACTTGAAGTAAACAGGCATTTTTGCCAGCATTTTTTATCAGGCTATTGAGAGTTTCTGTCAAGTTTATAACACTATGCTTTTAGTCCTCAATACACAAACATTAGATTTGTTTTTCAAGTGAAGATTTTGACGTTTTGTCAAAACAGCACTAAAGATGTACTCCCATGATCCTGTCAGCAGGCTTTATTTTATTTCTTGCAATACTTATTATAGTACTTTTACTTACTACTAATACAGTAGTTTGGGATTTTTTTTTAAAGACAGAAGTAAAAAAAAAAAATAAATCCACAAATACATATGTGATTCTGCTACATTGTTTCATCCTGGTCCAGTTTTATGTAAGCATAAAAAGAAGTTTGTATAAGTGCTCATAAAATTTGTGTTTAGTTTTATTTATGCAAAAGTAAACCTTAATTATGCAAAAGTATGAAAATCATAGCATGAGACTGACATATTCAAATTACCTGACTCTTATATCGTTAATCTGGTACACAGGAGTTGAAATAACACTGGCCTGAGGATTTAAGTTCTTTATTTAAAACTAAGTATAATCTTTGAGGAGAAGCCACTAATCTGGGCACAATCCAAATGGAAAATATTTGTACATACCTACTTGCAAAGACATTTGACTATACTGACTATCCTAGACCCATCTCATCCTTGTAATTTACATTGTGACATGAGATATGATTGCTTTGACAATGTGTGTTTATTCTTTTTTGCATACCCGTGTAGTAGGGAAAAAGTCTGACAAAATTTGCAATGCCTTTGTCAGCAGCAAAAGCTCTACCCACACACTTGCCAGTTGGATTTACCTCGAGATAGACTTGATTTTGGGATTTCTGGGATAGCTGTTTTCCCCTGGATTTGACATTTGATACTATTGCTGTACATTGAAATCAACAGTAAGAAAATACAGCAATTACTTAGGGGGGATTACTGAGTATGGTATGCAAATGCTATCTCTGTGGCTGTGTTGTCTAATCATAAGTAGCCAAACTATTCTTATTTATGAGATGATGGAAAATTGTCCTGTGTGACAAAACCATCACAACTGTCCACAGCGATGTGTAACAGGGAAATATATGCTGGTGAACTGTCATGTCAAGTTGTAATAATATGGTGCCTTGAAGCATAGGGGAAAGTCTGCTACAGTATGGTTCATGTATTTTAGTTAAACCAGAATGTAAACATATTTTATTCCTCACAGTTATGTGTAGATTTTGTCTGGCTTGGTGTCACCATATACTGCAGGGGTTACTGCCTACTGCAGGGGTCAGGAGCAGGAGAGTACCAGTCACACCTGGAAAATATAGAGTCTGGGTTTGAAATGCTTTTCTGACTGACTAGAGAAGAGTGGGTCTATTACAATTATCCAAGGCTTGGAAGATGGAACTCTTGAGTGTGTGAAGCAGAAACAAGCTGTAATATTTAGTGTCTGGCTGGGGTAGAGTACAGAGAGTTGCTGTAGCAGGGAGACCTAAAATGATGTGTCTGGTCATGGATGCAGAGCAATAACTGTTGCTACATTATTAATATAATTTTGTGAAAGTGTATGAAACACACAGAAATGGCTGTAGTGGTCGAGGCTGATAGATCAACCAGCCCTGTCCCTTGCCTGCAGCAGGGACCATCAGCAGATGCCCCAGAAGCTGCAAGGACAGGCTAAGCTTGTGTAAGGCTTGCCCTAAGCACTTTTCCAGATTCCAGATATTTTTGTCTCAGGGGATTTCCAGAGATGCTGTTGTTTGTTATGTTTAGGATGTGCCTACATTAGCATTTTAACTTGCAGCAGGATCTGTTTTGATGTGGAGCTTTGGGTCAGCAGAGTGGTCCTAGAGCACTCAGCTGGAGTCTGTCCAGTCAAGCTAACCTGGATGGTGTCCTCCAGGACAGCTCCTAATGCCTCCAGCTCCTACTAATGGTGCTCAGCTTAGATCAGGCTGGACCTGCGCTGAAATGACATCCCAGAAACAGACAATGGAGTCTGGTGTCATTTCTACCATTTGTCCCACAGACTCAACCTGCTAATGCAGTGCGGCTGTAGCATCCATGAATGCTTCACTTAGAGGGATGTCTTCAGGCTTCTCTTGAGCCTTTGTAATCTTTTGGGAGCCTGTCATGATTTTTGGCAAAATGTGCCGCAAATCTCCTGGCTTTTATCTGAACTACTTATTTTGTTTAGCTTGGATGCTCCCAGCCTCTTTTGGTAATCTTGCTTTAGTATTGGACAGATAGTGGAGACTTAATCCTCACCCACTTCTCCACTCATGATTATGTGGAGGGCAGGGTTTTCTTCTGCATTTGCCTGTGTTTGTGATGCTCATGAACCGGGTAAAATTAAATTCAGTGCTTTAGAAGCATAGTCATTTCACTTGGCTAATGTTAAAATATATCTGGTACCATGAAGCCAGCTGAAGGTGAACAAATTAACCTTCTCCTACCAATGATTGTCGGATAAAGTGTATAATGATAACATGTTTTGTGGCTATGTAGCTTGACTTCAGCAAGGCTTTTGCTGCCCTGACAGTTAAATCTTTCACTTAATCTTATAAGCAAACTAGGCTAAAGCAGTCTGACAGAAACTACAGCAGAATGATATAAAGCTGTTAGGAAACCATGTCCAAAGAGAAGTCAGTGAGAGCTCGCTGTTAAAATAGAAGGTTGGCTACAGCAGCATTCCTCAGTGTCTGCCTTGGGCCTAGCACCAGACCACATTTTCATTAATCATTTAGATGACGGAACAGAATGTGTTTGCCTATTAAATATGTAGATGACACCATGCTGAGAGGGGCTGCGAGTTCTTTGGAGGCTGGATGAGAACTCAAAAAATGGAGATGTGATCTGAATAGGAGCAGGTGTGAGGTATACATTTAGGCAGGAATGATGAACTGCACAAATGTGGGATGGGGAATGTTGGCAACTCCTTCCAGGCTCTACCTTTCCCTGTGGACTACTCTCAGTACTACAAATGTTAGTGGCACATGGAGTACCCTCAGCCGCTGTTGTTTTTCTTGCTCTAGAATTTGTCAGGGCTTGGGCTTGTCAAGGCTCAGGGCTCAGCTGAACTCCGTATTCTTTGACTGGGTTTCCTTATGAGGACCTAAGAACGACCATTGGACAGTGAGCTGGTAACCCAGCCGTGCACACAGAGGCTGCCCTGTCCAACAGCCCTAATTCAAAGAGTAAATGCTATAGTTTCCCTTCGCACACAAGTTTCTTGCACATAACCTCACGTTTTCCCCCACTGATTACTGCCATCTGTCACGCTGTTTGTAACACACTGGTCTCCTGAGTAGACTCAAAAGCTCCAGGTATTAGTGATGTTAAATATTCAGTTCATGTGCACGGTTTGGTCACACCTTTGAGAAACGAAGTTCAGTGTTGCTTCCTCCTCAGAAGATGATCTAGGAATCCTGAATTTAACATTTATTGAATATATTGCAGAAAATGCAAATTGTTTCCTGCCAAGTGGTGTCCAGGGCAGGGTATCCTGCGGGACATTCAGGAAGTCAAGCTTTGCTTGACTTTCCTTTGCATTATTGTGTCCATCTTGGAGAGACTATAGAGAGTGATAATCAGAGCCTGGAAAAGAGGATCACTGGGGAGGGGTTAACCTAACAACAGAGGGGATCTGTGAACAGTCTTCGAATGCATGCAAATACAATGAAGGGAATAATTTTTCCCCCGCTTTCCCAGACTGAACTTAAATTGCTGTAAAGAATGCTGAAGTTGTATGTTCTAATGGCACAGCTGTCAAAGCAGCAGAGCAGGTTTCCCAGAGCGATCTGTAAGAGCAAGACAGACAAATCTTTCTTGGGAATGATGCAGGTACAGTGGCCCAAAGAAGGGTGGGCTAAGGTGTGCCCAGCCCACCTTGAGGTCCCCAGATAGGGTTGGGACTCTTTCTGTCAGGTGAGGGTCTGGTGCATCCAGATTTCCTGCGAAGGGGAAATGGAAGGAAGCCTCAACCCAGGCTTGCAGCTCAGTGTTTGAAATATTGAGTACAGTATTCTTAAGTCAAAGGTGTTTGTAAAGATGAAAAGCTAGATGGCTCTTAGAAACAGACTTTGTTCTCTGCCCTCACCATGCCCTACTCTATGTGCTCACTCATTTAGGTTTGCATGGGTTCATTTGTCATGAAGTTTTGCTTGTATTTTTTCCATGCTATATGTTTATTATATTTAGTATTATTATGATGATACCTAATATAATGCTTAAAATTTTTAGACATAGGACACCTGTGACAAAAATTTAAAAGACTTGGAACTAAAGCCTAAAAGCATTGTCAGAGACCAAGACTAGCCCTAATTTAAGTTAGTCAATAGGAAATGCAATTTTTCATCGCATCTAAATGTTAGAGTCTGTATTTAGAACACTATCTGTTGAAGACATTCTGGTCTGCTTATTTTACTGGGTTATACTTTGTTTCAAGACCTTTGTGCATTGTTTTCTTTATTTTTCCTTTTTAAAATTTTAATAATAAAAGTAGTGTTTAGCAGATAAACTGATTGGGAAAATTTGTACTAGTCGAATTATGTTTTCTTATTAAGGACAGGAGTTGAAAGAGCAGTCAGCATTCAAAGTTTAAATAGTTTAAATATTCTGAAGTGTACATCATCATAGGAAAAAATATATAATTGAATGAGTGTTTGTGTTCTTCAATATTTAAACCTTTTTCTTTAGTTATGTAGACTGACATGGCTGGATGGTCTTTGTTGTTTGGCACATACAGAGAATAACTTTTGGTATGGGTCAACTGTCTTTTGAAGATTCTATGTTTAACCTAGAGTTGCATTTCAACTTATTGCTCTGCTTTGTTTAATATAGCCTGAAATACTTAGGTAAATATATAACATGAAATAGCCAAGATATGCTAATTTTCATTAAGTGTAGATTTGAAGGCAGAGCATGAGAATTTCAAGACCTTTTTTCCTTTCATTCAGCACAAGCAACCGTTGTTATTTTGAGTAATTGTGCATATGTGGTGTTACACAGATGTCTGGAGTCTCCTCCTTAATCTAACCTTTGACCTCCACAGGATGTTTGCTTAGGAGAAAGAATCACTTGTGTGAGAAGTATACCTGTCTGTTCAAGCTGGAATGCTATGGTCTAGCCTGATTAAAATGAAAATTCAAATACCCGTATCTACTGAACTCTAATGAGTAGTTAATGTTAACAGAGAAGTAAAATGAATAAATATAAAAATTCCAGCTGGCTGCCCAGTGAGAGTGTTTTTAGGAAAAGAAAATTCATGATGACCATCAAAATAAAAGTATTTGTGAACTTCAGACTATGAAAGGAATTCTTCAAAAGAGATTTAAAAATTTATTGATGCATATCTGAGCACTATGGTACTCACAGCTAAATGAATAGGAAGGGTAATTGATGCTGGGTGTCTTCTTTGCTAATGTAAAAACACTTCACTGTTACTGAGTCTATGGATGTTAAGAGTAGCAAAATATCTTTCAACACCCATGTTTTCAGAAGTTTGTTGTTCTTCTGTACACAAATAATAATTTTTTCGCCTTTTCAACAGCAGTAACTATTCTTGCAAATAAATGTTGCTGAAGGGTAATAATTAGCATACAATACTATTTGTAAAGAATGGTATTCTATCTTGAAGGTACTAATTGGAAAAGTTCAGTGTTGAGTAGCCTTTGAAAAATACTGTCAATTTCATCTTCATAGTTGATGCATATTTAAAACTTATCAATTAAAATTACCTTGGGAAAATAAATATTGTTTTATGCCATATTTAGAAATAATTCTATTCTTCTGGCTCAGATATAGCAATCTAAAAGTAAAGTGTCTGCAGCCAGGCAATTTGGAAAAGTTTTCAATTTCTATTTTTTTTTTTTTACACCTGGATGTTTTTTTTGTTGCCAGTCACCATAATGGATATTTTAAAGCATGTTAGACAAGTTGGAATAAAATCAATATTCTTTTATAAAAAGCGGGTGCCCCTTAAAATTGCTTGTTTAGTGTTTAATCCTCTAATATTTGAAGGAATTAAGATTGGGGGTTTTTTTTCCTTACTCCATTTTTATTTGTTTACTGAAATAATTTATCACTCTGTGTTTACATATATCTTGAGCTATGTTGCATTAATTTATGTATCATTATTACCACCTATCATTGTAAATTTAATTATTTTACTTAGGACTGTTTAAGCGAACATCATGGGTTTAGTGTCACATGTAAAAAGGGAGTAAGTTTAACATTTTCAAGTTTGAACTAAAAGGTAAAAATGTCCTTTCTTTAATACAACAGAATACAGTACAATCCACAGTCCATCAACCCCCATTAAAGATTCAGATTCAGATAGATTGCGTCGTAGTTCAGATGGGAAATCACGTGGACGTGGCAGAAGAAACAATAATCCATCACCACCACCTGACTCTGATCTAGAGGTATATTATATTAAATATCTTTGGCCTGTTGCAGGCTCTATTTTTATCATTATTTTGTACAGAGAAGTATTATTTACACATTGAAAATAAAGTGGCATTGGAGCTCCCTTTCTTTTCTGACAGTATTTTCATAGAAGATAGGATTTCTCTTCTAATGAACCTTCTTCATGAAGAGCTCCTACTTTCTGTGAAAAATACTGGGTGTTTCTTTGTCCTTTTGATTAAAACAAAGTAAACAAACAAAACAAAACCAAAACCAAAAGGAACAATCTTTTCCCAAGGCAAAGAAAAGTTTGCATTTGGACAGGAGACACTTCATGCACAATAGTGGAGTTTGTTCTCTCATGTTATGTTCACATCCCTCCCAGTGGCCCATGGTTTATGTTGAGAACACATCTCCAATGACACACCACAGCTATGAGTGTCCGCACTGCATTACTTTTCCTTTCCAAAAGCTTAGCCCATTTGTCATCATGGGAAATACAATCTCAACAGGATTTAAAATACTTGTATTTGAACACTTTATTTTTCATTAAAATACCATTTTGTGTGTGGTCAGACAACAAATTTAAAACACATATTTTCCATTGTCTGTAAGCAAAAAGGATCATTTACTGGTGCAATAAATTCTTACACATGCATCATCAAAGTTCATAATTTTCATTCTTCAGGTTCCTAAAATACATTAAAAATTAACATAGATTAAGAGGATATAAGTTCTTAGCAGCTATTTGCTTTATTTTAGTTTTGGAGGTAATTTCCAGAGCAGATTTATGAACTTTGTTTGCTAAGACTTGCAGAAATACAGAATTCAGTCCCTGAAGATTTCACTTTCAGAGGCTTCTCTTCATTTATTTCAGTTTCTATCTCACATCTGGCTTTAAAAAATACATTGTACAGTCTCATTTTCTGGGTATATTTGACAATAACTATAATTCTATTCTAACAGAATAATTTGATATAATAGCAATTGTAGTAAAAAAACCTAACAGATTGTATTACCTTATTTTGGAAAAAAGTCCTTCTTGTTAGTTTTGAAAATAAATGGCAAGGAAACTATGGTTTTCATATATGACCATTTCAATACAATTTTCCCATTTGTGTGCTTACTGATTCAGCTTCTAACTTTCCATTTCAAGTATCAGCTTCACAGAGGAACACATTGATTTGATTCTCTTTTTACAGAGAGTATTCATTTGGGATTTGGATGAGACAATCATCATTTTCCATTCCTTGCTTACAGGGTCCTATGCTAACAGATATGGAAGGGTAAGTGTCAAGAAATTTTCAGTAATTGCTGTTTTATGGTTGATACACAAGGAGGACCAGAATATTAGTTGATTTTCTTGAGGCAAACCTGTACTGGTGTTTTAAGACATAAAAAATCAAGAAGTAAAGCTGTTTCATGTGTCCATTCTTTGTACTTATACAGCTCTTATGGTCAGTAAATATTTAAATAGTGTTGGGAGTAATATTTTGACCACTTGAGGTTGGTTGGTAAATACAAGTTGTCTGAAACCTGTTGATATCATCAAGATCGGCAAAGGTTTACCTCCCTTGAGAGAGTGAAGAACTTCTAGGAGTGATTGCTAAAACAGCATTTTAGTTCTGACAGGTCATCAGTGTGCTGTGGTCTGCATTGAGAAGGCAAGAAAAAGATTAGTCTAAAATTTTTTACTGTAATTTTTTTAAAATCTGCATATTGACTGATGTTTTTGAAAGTCTGCTTATGAGTCAAATCTTTCTATTATGTTCAGTCTATAAATCATAACTGAACTGATGAACATGTCTACAGACTGTGAGTTTCCTTGGTAATTCTCAGAAGAGAAACATGGTCTTAGATGAATAAGAACAGTTTATGAATGATATGCCCTTATGAGATCAGACTTTGTTTTTCCAGGATTGTATTTGAAAGCTAAAGTCTCAGCTTGTGCTAAAATCTATTATGCCATTTCATGTTCACCTCACGTGATGTATAACTGGAATGTGATTTTTTTGTTAACCTTAAAAATTTCTACATGTCAAGAACAAACAGATAGTTCTGTCTGGCTTTGTGTAATAACTCCATCTTCTTGCAAAGCTTCTATCTATCACTAAAAGGTTTTACCCTACACCCAGTTGAGTGATGGGCAGAGCTACCTCTGATTCAGTTTGTGCCTTGGTCAGATTCCGAATTTCTCTGAATAGCATTTTGCATTATAAAACTCTAAGGCATACTACTTTGCAACCTTTCTTACTTGTTCAGGTGCAGTGTATTTTCAGAAATGTTTGCTGTAATAGCAGCTTACCTGTTTGAGAAATATAATCAGGTTGTTTTCATTCTGTGTCAGAAAAGCAAGTTGATTCAGTAGTCTTTGTTTCCTGGGTGGTGTTAGTTTATATTTAGGTAGTAAAAAGACATTAGGACTTTAAATGTTTCAACAGTTATTGTATGGATACATATAGACAACAGCTATATAGAGTATTGAATATTTGCCAGAAGTTATTTTCCTTTTTTAAGGCTAATACCAGTTTTTGCATGCATCCCAAAAATCACTAAATCTATGACAGTTTGGTTTAGAATGAGGAGACCAAATCCCCGTGCTCAAAAACCCCTCAGTGACAACAGAATCCCACAACAGGCTTTTGGGCAGCAGAGGAGCACATTAGGCATAGCCATAGAAGTACTTGGATGAGCATATTTTTTCCATTTGTTACTAGTTCCCTGTAGTGGATTCATTAATTGGGGCCTGAACATAAACACCTTTCTTGCTGGATGCTTGAAGTTGAGGAAAGTGTCTAGTATTCTGTTGCAAAGAGGTATGAATACATATGCTTCAAGGAGTCAGGTGACTCCTGATAGCAGCTCCATCACCGCTGGCACTGTTTACTTGAGATGTAGCTTTTGCCCAGCTGCCTCTGATTGCATGGCATCTGGCATAATATTTCTGCATTTCTAAACAGCAGCCAACTGTTGATGTTGTTAGGAATGATGGCATTAGTGCTTATGGTGTGGATAAATATTAGATCTTTTTGGTGAGGGGTAGCAACATCTATGCCCTTGGCTCAGATGCTGTCATGAAGCTGTGCCATTCATGTTGAAGTTTCTTGTAGCTTATTGGCAGCTTCAGACAACTGTTAGCAATTTCCAAGCATGTTAGAGGAAGATAGTGTCAAATGTTCAAAGCAAACATGCTAAAACATATATCTGTCATATGAGAATTGTAGGGTTTATTTGCAGCAACAGGAGGCGCATGTTTTTAAAAGACTGTTTCCTTGTGATTGCTGGCCTTTAAAATCAGAAATTCAGATCATAAGTCAACCTGACAAAAAATATGTTGAGGGGAATTTCTGTTCTTTTCACCTGTATTCCATTTTTTGAGCGCTCTAATGTCATATTCTCTTATATTTCTACACTGTGGTGAGAGCTAGAAATGCCCTTTTAAAAAAATAAATCTAAGCTGCTCACATAATCATTAAAACACAAAAGCTGGATCTTCAAACAAACAAAAATGTCCTAATTAAATAATAGGGGATTTGGCAACTTGGCATTCAGCTCTTTTCATAGTGCCTGAGTGAGTTTCATGGTGAATGACTATGAATGATGTGCGGCCCTGCTGCTGAAGAGATTGATTTTCTTTTCCTTATTCTCTACCTTGTTCCTCCTAACTTCTTCCTTGTGCCACCCTTTTCAGTATATTCTTACTTTCTCATGTGTTTTTATCACCTGCTCTCCTTTTGCTGCTATTGTGCACTATTTTCTTCCTGGTTTTGTCCTTCAGCTTTCTTTGCACAAAATAACAGCTTTGTTTTTCAGATTGTGCAGTTGTGGCAAAACCAGCTGCATAAACTACTACATTTTTATGTAATGATGATTTAAATTTTGTAAAAATTTAGTGAATTTCATGAAAATGAACTTCACTAAATTAATATCAATTCCATAATTCAGTATGGGATTATGAAACCATGGGAATATTATTTGTACTTCCAGAAGCAAAAAAAAAGAATCAAACCAAAACATTTACATTTGCTCTTGGATTTTTTTTATTTAATGTGTACAGATGTAGTGATCAAATATAAAATTATCATTGACATTAGGGCTGACTAAATTTTGGAATTTTGAAAAAAGTTGGAGCCCTTCTTTAGTGTCTTGGAGCAGGTCAAAATGTCTCAGTATTAGCATTAGAATACTGTGGTCTTTACATGCATTTCCATTCTCAGTGAAACCAGTCATAGAGAATTTAAAGGAATTTTTCTTTAAATGATAAGATATTTTAATGTAGTTTAATATATGTTAGAGATTGAGAAAAACAACGACTGGTTTCACTTAACCCTTCATTTGTGACCTGTAGACTTAAGTGGAAAATAAGTCTTGTACTCAAAGTGAACTTTCCTGTTTTTCAGCTTCTTGTTTCTCCACAAAACAAAGAAATCAAGTGGGCAGAATTTAAAAATGACATGCAGGCAACGTTTTGGCTCCAACATCAGTATTCAAAACAAAAGGCCTGCTTAAGCAGTTTGACATTGGTATTTCTTTTCTTTAGCTAAACTGTACCTCCCTCAGAGATTTGTACCTGATTTTGACCATACCTGAAAAGACACTCTGACTGAACCTGCAAATCCCAGGCAACAAGAAGAGATTGTTAGCTTTCCTACTCAATTGTGTGACACCTCACAGTAATTAGTTAGCAATTAGTGGCTTAAAATTGCAAAAGAAGGTTCGGTATGGGCTTATTTTTTAAAAACCTTGTTCTAGCCTTGTCTTTTTTGAAGTTTACAGCCCCTGCTGTAATGTCTGAGAATCAGAGTTTGATTTACTGTAATGCCTTAAACCAAGGCTCTTGTGTTTTTTTAGTACAGCATTTGTAAGTTTGCAACTAAGCATATATTTAAAACAATTATGCAGATAAGGCTTTTGCATCTGTTAAATATGTGGGTTTCCAGAGCTACAGTTTAACACAGATTTTGGGCTAAGTGGAATCTTCTATACAAAAAGACTGTGTTTAATCAAGGAGTTAAGATCTCTTTGAAAAGCAACCCATTTTGTTTCTTCTCTTTACTTTCTCATTATTTAATTTGACATTTTCAGTAGGTGCCAACGATTTTCTTACTTTTCTCCTAATTAAATTAACCCAATAAATTACCTTATTTAGTATTTAGAGAAATGCCATTGTGGTTTTTTTCTACCATGTAAAAATACCTCAGAGTGAAATAGTTCGAAAGCTTTACAAAAAGCTGGTTTTTTCAGACTCCAAAATGTCATAAAAATGTTTAATAAAAATGTTTCATTTAAGTCTTGTGTAATCTGAAACTTAAAATATGTATTTGCATTCATTTGTTTAAAATTGTATGGGTTCATAGCCAATATCATGCTCTGTCTGCCCATTGATTCTGCTTTTCAAAATGATGTTCCTATTTATGGCTGGAGGCTCAGAATGGATTCAGTTGTATATTGTTGCATTAGCAGTTGACAATCAAGATGTAGCTAGTGATCTTCATTTACATCTTAGACCCTTAGCCCATCTAATTCCTTTTAATAACTAGAGCAGAGGTTTCTGTGGGTGACTTCTGTTAGTGCTCAGGCACAACAGAAATCCTCTTCTTGTTTAAAATAAAAAAAAAGACTGATGAACTGTGTAGGACATGGAGTAGTAACTGGGCACAAAGATAAGCAAGAATGTCAGGGGGAAAAGTAGCCTCAGGCCTAGCTTGAGACAAAATACCACCTGCTTTCCACCTCACATGCCTACAAAAGTAAAGGAAGGCATAAAAGTAAAGTAAAGGAAGGCATAGGTCTACAAATAGAGCAATATTAAAACAGAGAGAATAATTTTGTTCATATTTTAAAGTCTTTCCATTTGAATTAAGAAGCCAAATATTCTTTTTTTGGCCATGCCTGTTTAAATAGAAGGGTTATTTTTAAGGCCAAAGTTCATCAAAATAGCATGATACAATTTTTCTTTCTCATTTAGTAGGATTTTTTTTTAACATTAGAAAACTTACTCTTCATGTATGTGAGTTCAAGAATAGCTACTTTGTCTGTTCTATGTAGCTTTGTTTCTAAATTTACAAAATTATTTGTCTGGTTAGTAGTTCTTGGGTTTTGGCGTTTCCAGAAGGCAAACAGGCTGCCAAATCACCATTTTTTTCCAACTCTTTGCTACTGACACATTTTACCTTTTAACCAGTAGTTACAAAAAACTGTTTGAAAGTTCAGAGATCATGTTGAAACACCTATTAATTTGATCAAGAGGTGGAAAAAGAATCTAGGGACTGCATCTCTTGCTTTTTAACTGAGTTGTCATCAAGTTTAGAATATTAACTTGGTTTAAGTAAAATATGGGTTGTCACTTCTGCAGTTCTATTTAAAATATAATTCCTAACAAACTAACATTGTTAATAGAGGGTGTCATGAGATAATATAACATGTTCTTTCAAACTCATGCTTCTGTGCACTTGGTTATACTTGGCATTATAAATGAGAAATTCTATATCAAATGTATGTATTAGGCTTTCCTTTAGTTTTTTCAGATTGAAAATATATAAAACAAAAAAAAAATCAAAACAAGACAAACATCTGTAATGCATTTGGTAACCACAATGCTGAACATGCTTTTTGAGTTTATTAGCTCAGTAAGGACTAAGTTGTTATGGTAATTTCTGTAGAGAAGTTAAAGTGTGTTATGTATTAATAACAAACAATAGATTTGTTCACTCTGCATGGGTGGGCCAAACTGAAAGCGTAATTAAAGCATGGTTTTGTGGAGAATCAAGGAGTGGGTTTAAATATAATTGCCATTTGCAAATAAAACATTTATGGTTCTTTGCTTTAAAGTCACTAGGTATTCCCAGGACCAAATCCTGTCACTTGTGACCAGTGAGAGTTTATTTTGAGCAGCAATAGCATTATCATGCCCCTGGTTGGTCATAAAACTTGTGAACAGTAGTAAAACCTGGAGAAGTTTTAGGTGAAATGGATTTGCCCTTTCTGCATGGAGAGCAAAGAGCCTATGCCAGGGATGCATGAGGGTGACTACAAAGGTCCTACTGCAAAATCTTGATGTCAGTAAAGTCACATTCTTGAGTGTTACTGGTAAGTGTGGTAGTACAGGATTAGACAGTTAGTGAAGTTAAACTGACAAAGCAGATGTTGCATTTAGTACAAGTGATATCTCTTGAAAAGCTGTTACTCCAGTTTGTATTCTGGTATGTATATTAGGCAAGATATTGATGGTGTACTTGCTTAATGTCTTCTTTAAGGATCCACCCACTTCTGTGTCCCTTGGACTCCGAATGGAAGAGATGATTTTCAATTTGGCAGACACACATCTATTCTTTAACGATTTAGAAGTAAGTGTTCATTCTTCTAAAATACAGAGATGATTTAATATTTAATGTTTGTCTCTTTTATGTATTCTTAGATGGTTTGACAGTTATTTTTGGTTTCACAGTTTCAATATGGAAATACTTAGAAGTAGCTGTATAATTTTGTCATTAGGATATATAATAATATCTGCCCTAAATGTCTACACTGGCATTCAAAGGTTGCAAGAATTAAAATGGTAGAGTTTTGCCCTCACAGTTTTAGTATTATGACGACAGTAGACAAATTTCAGAAGTGGATACACCAAAAGCATCTATAAACACCAGAATTCAGTAGTCTGTGCAGGGCATTAAAATTAAGCTTCAGTTTCTTTAAACAGTTAATGTCTGGGTACAGATTTCTTGCTTGCATCCCACTGTGGGCAATGGTTGCCTTATCCCTAAGGGAAGTCATTAATGTTGCGTACGCTGTCTGTCTCAGTGGCCTATTCCTGGGGGTCCTCTGCCTTCCCTGGCAGCAGGTATGATTTGCTATCTGCTAGGGATTCTCTGCTGCACATGCCTCTGCTCTGCAGCATGCAGTGAGGAGCTAGTGTTGGCATGCCAAGGGTTTTTTCAGCCTACATAGGCTATGGTTTGGTGATACTTGTGAGATCGTTCTAAAACTATCCAAACTGCTGAAAGAGACTGTCACTGTAGTGCACTGTAGTGCCTGGCTGTTTCATCTTAAAAGGGAAAGAAGCAATTTCTGATCATATTTTAATAACATGAAAACATGAAAACAGTCAGATTTCTTTCCCATCATAGTGAAGACAGCTGTTTATTTAAAATCCAGCTGTTAAGCAAGCTTGTGGTAGGGCTGCCAACACACATTAATCATCAAGTTGTTGTTTTGCTAGATTTTAGAATAGTGTGTTATCCCAGACAGGCAAAAGAATCTAAAAGATTCAAATGCAACTTTTGCTGATCAAAGTTAATTGGCAGCAATTGGCCTTTAAATATTTCCTGATGTTTCCCTTTTCAAAATCAAGCAAAATACACCTTATTTAATAGATGAGCCAAAATAATTTGAAAAATGCCAGTGTGTGATAGACCTCAAATGTGGTTTGTGCAACATCTGTCCTATATTTTGATTTCTTTTCATCTGAAAAGAAACCACTCACATATGATTTGGCAACTTAGAATGTAATGAAATTATTTAATGTGCTTTATTTTTTTTCCGTTCCTTGGAGAAGCATTTATTTTTTATACTTGCAATAAAATAGCTGACTTCTTTCAATTTTAAAGTAGTGTTTTCTTTCATTAAGGTAGCTATATGTAAAGAGATTATTGTTTTGGATATAAGAAGCACCAATAGTGAGTTGCATGTATAGGACTGATTTTTTAGATTTGTCTAAAAGTATAGCAATGCTAGTTATTTTCCAGATCTGTTTCTGATTTCTGGTTATATTTCATTTTATTCAGACCAGAATGAGAAAGTACTACTGTATCTTACCAGAATATACAATGAAGTTCAGTGTGTTTTCATTTGCTGTATCTGCACATGTAGCTACTTCATATGTGATTGTCAGCATCACTGACTTTACGGAATGGAAGTTAATCAATCACATCTTAGGGATGGTAGATTATCTTCTAGACAGCTAGCAGACATGTTGCAGCCTTAACAGTACAGCTAACCAGTTTATTCACTGAAGAACTTTGAAGCTGTGTGTGAAAAAAATACTGATCCAGGTAGTCCTTGGAAGCAGAGGAGCTCACTAGATAAGCTTGGTTCTTTGCATCTCCCCCATAACAAGCCGGTTTATCTTGCATCTCCAAACTCAAGTGTAATAGTTTGTGTCTATACCCTAGTCTGTCTTCTTCATACACAGGTGTGCTTAGGAGCGAGAAGTTGTGGTTGTCTTTGTACATGAGCATTAAGTCCTTATTCCTGAGGAACATGAGCTGCAATCTGAAAAATTATGCCTTGTCCAATGAGTGAAGAGCATGTTCAGCATGCCTGGCTTAGTGCTTGTGCATTGCCATAGAGAAATACACAGAGAAGGGGCATAAGAGAGCCTGTACTTTGTGGGAAGCAGCCTGTAAGGATTAGACCTCATCACAGACTGAGGCTTTCAGTTCCCTAGAAATTTCATGGGTTTTGAAACATGTCACAGACACAAGATATGTTGAAGGAGCATGTCCTCCTGGAGCCTTAATTTATCATTCTTGTGAGCACCACCATTTTACTAGCAGGGCCTGTCTGTTTCCCAAGGTCTGAAACCTCGGGGCAGATTCCTCACATCAGTCTCTGAAACTCAAAGTCCTTGCTTGGTGGTTTGGATGTTCAGGCTGCTCATAGCTTGACAGGTTTCCGTGAAAACTGCAGGCAATTTGGCTTGGATGTGCCTCAGGCTTAAATCGTATGTTCTCACTGATGAAGGTCTGAGTCTGAAAGATCTAGTGGTGACCTTGCTCAGGCCTAAGCTTTCCAGTTCATGTGCACAAGCATCTGGGAGTCAAGAAGTTTGTAGGCAATGTTGCCAATAAGCTGCAGAGCTTGGGCATCCTTGCCCAGCAATAGTATGAAGATAGGCAAAGTTGGATTTGGCACATATCTAACCCCCAGAGTAGACATGTCTTTGGGTCTAGGCTTAATTCAAAGTGGGAACCTGAAAGCTGATGCTCTCCAGCTCACCCAAGCTCAGAGGGAACCCTTCCTGGCACATAGAGCTTCTGGGTTTACGGGCAAGCAATCATCTGTCATAACTTTGGCCTATGATGCACATTTTTCATGATACCACAAGTTAATATTTTTTAATAAAAATCTTCTTTCATCTGACACATTCCAGAAAAGTCTAATCAGAACAGCTCTCTTGTGATCCAAGTAAAAATACTGCTTTTTCTTACAAACCAATGAAGACTGATTTAACATTTTGAATGCTAAGGACAGAGTTGCAACAGTGATCTCTGAAGCACAGCTTGATTTGTGTACTACCTAAGTGGCTTTTCAAAGCTCAACCTAGAGATTTATTTAATGTTATCAGGTTAAATTCTAAACTTCAGCAGTCATTTTTCGTCTGCATAAAGTAAGTAAATGCCAATGTGTATCAATTGCAAACTAATTTACCTATCTGAATTTAGCAGGGGGTACAGCCAGGTAAATGAGTCATCTATGTATGTTGCTCTTTATGTAATAGTAATTATAATAATGGTATTTGTAACTTCAGTTTTCAAACTCAATGAAAAAAAATCAGTCTGATTTCACCACTCTGAAATCAGTACTCTGTTTATGAATGGGTGAGCTGCATTTAGATTTGCAGTTACATACTGTACTAGTTCTTAGTTCATTCCTTTGTAAAAGGTAAAATAAATGGCTTGTGTCCTTCACTTTGCACAGATTTATTTGAAATAATTAGTTCCAAAATTATGTAATAGCAAATAATTCCAGATCTCAAGGAACATTGCTTAAACATCATGTAAAAGAGGTATGACAAGTTTTTTAACATACTGAAAGGAAAAATATTAATGTTTACTTATATATAATTTGATCTAAGTACTATCGTAAATAATGTTTTCTTGCATTAATACTAATTCCATAATGAAATTATAGATGTATACCAGGACAAACAGTAGAAAATAGTGCAGTGTTCTTAAAATTTAGATTCCAAAATCTGCATTTGTGCTTCCAAATAAGAAGTTCAGATTTTCAGTATTGAAAATTTTCATTTAAATAGCTCATACTCTCTGTTCTATAGTTGAATTTTAATAGTGTGCAGGAGGGAATAACTACGTTGATGTAGTGGTCTCAAGAGAATCAGAGTTACCTCATATGAAAATAATGTTTGATTTTACATGCTGATTATGTTGTGATAGTAATAATAAGGTATAATATTTTAATGGTGTATATGGAGCAATTACACATATTAAGTATTTTAGGATGTATGCTCCAGTGTTTTAAGGAAATTAGAAACTTGATGATAGGACTGAAATGTGACATCTACCTATCTCATCACTCACCGTGGTGATTGTCTCTGGTGCAGGCATGTTCGACAGCAGAGTAGGGGATTGTGGCTTATTGGGGGGGCTTCCTGAGCCAGAAAAATGCTGAGGGAGCACAGAGACCCACCAGGAGCCAGCAGCTCTCATGAGAATGGCTGACTCTCCTGATGTGTGCAAGGCCAGGAGTAATGGTGGCCACCTCCTCTTCCCACATAAGGCACAGTGAGCATTGTGACCAGGAGCACTGCAACCAGGGCAGGCAGACAGGTCATGTTGAGGTAGTTTGCTCAGGAAGGTGTGCAGGAAGGATGCCTCCTCACAGGAGGGACATTTCAGTGGCCAAGTGGAGAGTCTTGAAGTCTACATAACCCAGCAACCAGGCAGCATTCTATGGCCATCTGCACTGGCACTCATTCCACCTGACCCCCAAGACAGAATGGTGGGCACTCATGTGAGAGCAAAGGCTGCAGCTCCAATGGGAGATCTGCACCATCTGCCCTGACAGTGGCCAGTGCCTCCACTCAGACAGAACTGCTGAAGGGAGAGGCTGCAGTGCAGAACTCAGACTGCAGAAAGTGCCTAGACCTTTCTCCTGGGGCAGGGAGACCTGCCTGCCAGTAGTATGCCAGGTGCAGGACCTCCTGCAGCAGGTGACTGATCTGCAGGAGGTGGTGGGAAGGGTGTGTAGCATCAGGGTGGCTGAGAAGGAGTTATATAGCTGGTTCCGAGTTCTATCTGCTGCCAACACACAGACCATGGCCAAACAGCCGAAAAATCCCCCACTGGCACACACAGAAGGGAGAGGGGTCCAATAATGTAGAAGAATGTAAGGTTGCAATGGACAAGTACCTGCAGGAGGAAGACACTTCCTCCAAAGCCTGAGTTGCCTGTGCAAAACCATTTCACCCCTGTGCACACTAGAAAGGAAAGACCAACACATCAGGAGAGATGCTGGGGCTGAGGAAGGCAGCCTGACCTGGCCCCCCTATGACAACCAGAGCAACTAGCAGAAGGTGTGAGGTGATAGTAGTAGGTGACTCACTTCTGAAGGGCACAGAGGCACTCATTTGCCAACCTGATGTGCTCCCCAGAGAGGTGTGCTGCTTACCAGGGCCTCATATTAGGGATGTCACCAAGTCACTACCAAGCCTCATAACAGGCCACTGACTTTATCTGCCACTGTTGTTTCACATGGGCACCAGTGATACAGCAAGAAGCAGTCTAAGGAGTATGAAGATGGATTACAGAGCCCTGGGAGCAACAGTGAGGGACTAGAGCATAGGTAGTCTTTTCATCAATCCTCTCAGCCAAAGGGAAGGAGTTTGAGAGGGCCAGTCAAATCTGGCAAATAGACAAATGGTTGCAGGACTGGTACCACAGAGCAGTTGGAGTTGTTCAGCCTGGAGATGAGAAGGCTCCAGGAAGGCCTTATTGTGGCCTTCCAGTACGTGAACAGGGCATACAGGAGAGCTAGTGAGGGACTTTGTACAAGGGCATGTAGTGATAGGACAAGGGGTGATGGCTTTAAACTGAAACAGGGTAGGTTTGGATTAGATATTAGGAAGAAATTCTTTAGTGTGAAGTTGGTGTGACACTGGAACAGGTTGCCTAGAGAAATTGTGGATGCCCCATCCCTGGAAGAGTTCAAGGCCAGGCTGGATTTGACTTTGAGAAACTTGGTCAGGAAGTCGGTGTCTCTGCCCATGACAGTGGGGTTAAAACTGAATGATCTTTAAGGTCCCTTTCAACCCAAACCTTTCTATGATTCCATAATTCTATGATTCTGTCTTCATCTTTAAAGATTGTATATGTTTGAATACTTATACTGACCTTTTTAAAATATTAGTTTATTCTCTTTTTTTTTTTGACATACCGGGTACATATTATAGCTAGGTATGTTAAAGGAATAATTGGTAGTTGTGAATTGTTAGGAACATTTTACTTGAAAAAGTTAGTTCAGTGCTTTTCAAACTTTGTCCTAAAATGACACCATCTCATTAGATCTGTTCCTTTAGAGATATACACTGAAGCTGAAAATGTCGCTTAAGCCTTTTTTTTCCTAACCTTGCCTGTCACTTTTTCTTATGAATAAAATCCTTTATTTGTGTTGAATTCTATTGAAGTAATTAAAGGCAAATTAATTTGTTGTTTTATTTAATGATTTTGTTTTTCCTTTAGGATTTTTATTTCTGTTTGTTCACTTCAGTTTTTTGGTGTGGACTTTTGTGGGAAGGTTCAAACTAAGATTATAAATTATGATACTATAAAGAAAATCAATTCTGACACATCTGAGAAATGCAGTAATGCATAGGGGCACAGTCATGATGATTAGCATTAATTTTTTGCCATTTGTGAAGGATATATAATGCACACCCATGGCTTCACAATTCACTTCTGGTTGTGGAGTCCCTGAATACAAAGTGATGATATGTATATGGGAGTCATTTATAATGATTGCCTGTGTGGTATGAGTTTTTCAGCTGCGTTAAGTTGATGTATTTCTCTTAATGATAAAATATGAGGGAATGCTAGCAGGTACTACTTAAAGCAGTAACTTTGGTTCTTTGGGAAAAAATAAAAATACTTAATTATGTTCTAACAATGAGGAATGATGACCATGATTCATTTCTCCTCAGATTCTTACTTAAAATCCACCTAGTTGTATATTAATGTGTTCTTGATGAAAATGGAGAGCACAATCTCTTTAGTGTGTCTAAAAGAGCTGCTTAACTGCATTATGATTTCAAATATGGTGTTCACATTAATGAATCTTTAAGGCAACGCATTAGCACGTTGCTGTGCCTGGGCCCCTCTGCAGTGCTGCTTGTGCTAGAGTTGCACGCAATTTCCATAAGATGCAGCTGTCAACCACAGCTGGCTGCCGTGTCAGCCTGGGGCAGGTGGGGTCTGAGGTGCTTGCATCCCAGCCTGGCAACTAAGCAGTGCTTTCTCTCCTCTGTCCTGCCTGCCTGCCACCAGCAAGGTCGGTTGGTCCTCCCACACCAAGGAGCAGCACAAGAGCAGCCGTGCTCTAACTCTCCTGCCTCTTCACTCTGTTAAATACAGTTAGATTAACACAGAAACATTTTACACTTTATGCATATGGAAACATTTCCAGCTCTCATGAAGCACTGAGATGCTGTCTTACACAGATGCATCTTTTCATAGTTTAAAGCAAAGAATAAACAGCATTTATGTCTTTGCACTCTCATGCTCCGTTTGCTCTGTAAACCTCCTCCTCCCACCCATATGGCAATAAATCCTTCAGGACTCTTACAAGTCTATAACTGCTAGCTTAGATTTACTCAGATGTAGAAGTTCACAGGGAGAAATTAACTGCCAGGTATTTTTATGAAAACTGCTTTCTGTGGATTTTTTCCTGCATAATTTACTACATGGAAGTGCCTGCTTCTCCTTGTGTGTGAACCAGTTATGGGACTGTGAGTATTTATCAACACTACCTCTCCTTCCTATTCCTTTTCAAGCTCAAGACTATGTGGAGGGCAGCTTTTTAACTTGAAATGTGACTGGGATGTCTGACACCCAGCAGTATGCTGAGCCTTTCTGTTTCCTGAAGAAATATAAAGAACCACTAACACACATGTTGCAATGCAGACTCTTGTGTCACTAAAGCAGATGATTATACACTCTGTACTAACACCAGCTGCTGCAGGGATTTCCAAGATGGAAGATCATAGTGAGAGCTCAGGGCTAAGAAAGGGAACAACTAAAACCCAGCGCAGTGCTCGTGAAGCCTGATCATGGAGCAGAACTTCTTGAGTGTTAGTCTCTCTTTGGCCTTTGCCTTCAATGCTTGCAGGTGAAACCAGGCTGCCTCCCTGCTGCTGGAAGCAAATGTACCATATAAATCACTTCTGGCCCTCAAGGAAACCTTTTCTTCATGACAGGGACATATATTCTCTTTTCATCAGCCTGAAAATTTTCTCCTTTGTAGGTATCAGTAACACTGCAGGAGACTAAGTGACTTTCCTCCCAGGTCCTTCAGAGACCGTGCACACAGCTATGTCCCCAGTGTACCACACAGTGCCCTGTAGGAATGCCTTTGAAGCAATGCAGCCATATGTTCTGTTTCTTTAATCTGAAGGAGAAAGGGAAACTATTTCCCCTCAGACCTGGGTACTTTAATATGCCGCAGACTCAGGCTGGTAACTTTTAGCACAGTAGCACTCTGAAGCATGATTTGGGATCATGGACATTATGATAATACATATTATTGAATTCATTACTGCATTCAACAGACTTATCGCGTGCATGTTATTGCACATCTCAAAGAACCATGACCACTGTAGGGTAAAATGCTTCTCTTTCTGAAAGCTTTTTAGCACATCTGGTCCTAGAGTCAAGTAATCTAACAAATGAAGTGCTTGGATGCAAGCCAGCCCTTAAGTGCAGGCTTTGAGTAGGCTCCAAAGCAAGCTGGGAGAGCAAGTTGGCCACTATTAGCAGTGTGGAAGTCCATAATTTATTCTCTCACACCTTGTGGGAATGCCATGGAACCAGCTTAGGACAGGTATGGCAGGTATGACATTGCCTAGATTTAAACTTAACTAAGTTTTATGAAGGTCCACAGTCAGTGATGGGAGTTGAGGGAGCTGCAGGCAGACCAAGGAAGTGGAGATAGAGGATTGTAAAAACACCATTACCAGAGAAGAAAGCTTTCTCAACTTCTCTGCGTAGAAAAAATCAGATCAAGATCGTTTTGTGTCTGAAGTTGTGCTTCAAGCTCTGAACATTTACAGGCTGAGCCTTTGCTGACATTATATACTAATAACTTGTCTGGTGTACGTATTTTACATCCATATTTGTGTAGATGAAATGACACGAGCTCTATGTTTATGGTTGCCTCTGCACTTTAATCGTTATGCCTTTGTCTCCTCATGATGATGATGATAAGAACTGTGTCTACAGATATAAGGGTGATGATTGTCATAAAGTACTCAAGAGAGAAAAGCCACAATCAAATCTGGTGATCATAGCAGTTGTTATTGTGTGCAGTTGTAGTTGGTTTTCTAACAATGTTTCAGCTTTGTCTCTTTAATGTATTAGTCCTCAGTAACATTCTGTCACAAATTCTCTCTCTGCAGACACAACCAGAAAATGCATGTATTCAAACGATTTTAAAAGAAAGACCAAAAAATTGCAAATAGTCACCCAAAAAAACTTTCCAGTTTTCCATTGTATTTGTTAATTTCTTTTATATTGTTTTTTATTTTGGCTGAACCTTGTAAGTTGTATTTATTCCAGTTTGAGTTATTCATACATTTCAAGTAGAGTCTGATTTTTAAAAACATAGGTTAAAAAACACCCCAACATCTAGAAAAGACAGGCATCAGTCATCACAAAGCATGGCACTGTTTCAGGTATTTTTACTTGTGATCTAGTAGCTAGTATGAACTCCAGGTAGTCAACTGGTACCAAGGCTCCTGTTTGGGATGTCTAGATTTTGTATAGTAAAAATGTGCAGAAGAGTAGGCAAGCATGCTTTGTGAAGAAATACATGGACATGCAAATTGCCCAGTATAGTAAAGAGCATTTCATAGAATCATAGAATGGTTTGGTTTGGAAGGAACCTTTAAGAGTCATCTAGTCCAAGCCCCCCTGCCATGGGCAAGCTATCTTTCACTAGCCCAGGTTGCTCAAAGCCCCATCCAACCTGGCTTTGAACACTGCCAGGGATGGGGTGCCCAACAACTCTTAGCAACTTGTTCAAGTGCCTCACCACCCTCACAGTAAATAATTTCTTCCACATACCTAATCTAAATCTATCCTCTTTCAGTTTTAAACCATTACCCCTTACTGCTTCTCCCATCAGTACAGGCCTTGGTAAAAGGTCTGTCCCCATCTTTCTTCTAAGTCCACTATATATTGAAGAGCCACAATTCAGTCACCCCAGAGCCTTCTCTTCTCTGTGCTAAACAACCCCAGCATTCTCAGCCTATCTTTCCAGGAGCAGTGCTCCCACCCTCTGAGCATCCTCGTGGCCCTCCAGACCTGCTCTTACAGGTCCATGTCTTTCCTGTGCTGAGGACCCCAGAACTGGAAGCAGCACTTCATGTGAGGTCTCAACAGAGTAGAAGAGGAAAGGGGTGATTTTTCACGTCCCTCAACCTGCTGGCCATGCCTCTTTTGATGTACCCCTGTGTACTGTTGTCTTTCTGGGCTGAGTGCACATTGCTGGCTTACATGCAGGGTTTTTTTTATCAACCAGTGTCCCCAAGTCCTTCTCAACAGGGCTGCTCTGTCAGTTGACCACCTAGCCTGTGCTGATACGAGTGATTGTCCCAACCCAACTGCAGTACCTTGCACTTTATTGAATTTCGTGAAGCTCACATTAGCCCACTCCTCAAGCCTGTCAGGGTCCCTCTGGGTGGCATGCCATTTCTCAGTGGAATACATGCTAGTGAAAAAGGTTTGTAGTAGGGAACAAGCTAACTTTTAATGATACTAGACTCATCTCCAAGATGGTACCCTAAAAGTAATTTATATCAAAATAACAAATCATGTTTTGTTTACATGTTCTCCCAAATTACACATTCAAAGGTGTTCCTTCCAGTGACTGAAAGTTTTTGTCCCTTTCCCAGGAAATGATATATCAAAAGCTGGCATGCTTTTCCTGGTAACAGACTGAGAACTTTGCAGTCTATTTTCATGATTTTGTTGTCAATCCATTAGCAGATTTCAAAACACTGGCTTATATTATATTGCTGATACATATAAATGCCTGCCTATAATGAATTTTTATTTTTGAGAGGTTGCAAAGTTCCTGATATGTGCCACAGAGCTTTTCTACCAACGCAGATCATTCTCTAAGCACAGATGTGATACACTGCTTGATGGTTCAACATTTTAGATACAAAACTAGGTGATTATGTGATTCAACTTAGAAGTCTCTTAGTGCCAGAATTGTCATTTAAGGTTTGAACAAGTTCATTTTTCAGTTAAATTATCCAGTAAGTCTGAAATAATAGAACAGTAATATCAAATAAAGAAATAAATAGTTGATACTAATGGTAAAAGCAGTTAATGTTGCTATTAATTAATGTATTGCTTTCCTTTTACTTGTGTAGAGAGACTTCTCTTTGACTTTTCATGGTGCACAAAACTGATGTGAACAAAATTATTTTTTTCATTTTATTAAAATATTATGATTACCACTGAACAAAAGCCTATCTACCACTACAGATGTCGAGAACATAGTTATGACTTGTTCATAACTGGATTCATAGGTTTCCTAAGCATTCCATTATTAGTTTATAACCTAAAAATCTAAAAAAGTTTCACAATTTCAAATCACATTCCTGAGCAGTAGATTTGGTGCTTTTGCCTCTGATGAAGCTGACAGATGTGTAAAATCTCATACAGCCAGTCAAGTCCCTGGTGCAGCTGCAAGTGCTAAAGAGTGCAAGTTATTCCAGCTAAGATCAACATTAATTTACACTGAAATATCTTTCCCAGCCCACCCTTTCTGTTCACATAATGCAGCTATTTTTTGCAGATTCCACTACTTTGAGGCAAACTTTTTTTTTTTTTCTCATTGGACTCTTCCAATGCAAAACCCAGAAGATAATCTGAAGAGAACATAATAGTCACCCTTAATAATGTTCTCTCTTGGTTGATGTAGGTACCATCTTAAACCACAAATCTCAGATTTGCATTTTTCAGGTTGGTGTTTTGAGTGGATTAGTCTCTGAAAAATATGTAATTTAATTATTATAGGAAAGCTAGGTGAAACTGTGTCATCTTTACATACCATTTGGCAGGATGAGGATACGTTAGCCAATCCTCACATTAAGTACAAGACTGGAAACCACAGCATAAGCATTTTAGCAATATGCATGGTGGGTAGTTTCTATCAACCTTTTCAGCATAGGTTTAATTTTGGCATGAATTTACAATGCTATTTACAAGATGTCTGATGTCTTGAAAGCCCTCATGCAGCTTATGCTGATGTGGTTACATGTGAACACTGTGATTGAAGTATAAAAGTTAAGAAAATATGCATACACATATATTTTAAACAGATGTTTGTGCTGGGTTGGTTTTTATTTTGGGGATTTTTTTTTGGTAGGAATTATATTAAAATGTTGCTACAGTGAGAAAAATTACGAAGTCTTTCATTCATTTTCTTTTAAAAGTACGAAAGGAGCTCTTGAAGTTGGTTCCCAAAATGTTTGAGTTTCACAGTCTCAGGAGATTTCTACTGTTTCAGTGTGGTTACAATAAGGCCTCTATCTGAATTTCATCCAGCTCAATGGTCTAATGAAACTGTAAAGAAAGGGGGAGAGGATTATTCCCCTTACTCATGGCACTATCACTTTTATTTTTCTGTGTTTTAAAGTAAAAATTGACTGCTGTTAGCTGCATTTTTAAATTTTTTCTTTAGATATGGTCAAGAAGCTGGATGATTCTGTAGTAGAGTAAAATGATCTTCAAGTGTGCTATTAAAGCATGAGGCTTTAATGAGGACTTCAAAAAATGTAAACAAGAAGTTTAACAAAAGAAACAATGAGGTATTGAAGGAATGGAGTATTTGCTCTATTTTTTTGGCTTTTTTGTTGAGATCCTTGTCCAGGCAGAACAGGGCAGCCCAAGCACTTTCTGAAGGTTATCTGTAGTTCTATACAGTTGGGAGATGATAATTCTTACATGTTCAGATGGCAGAGTACAGACTGCTGACATGAGTACTGAGCTTGACTGAAATACTGTTACGAGAAAGATCAGTGAAGAAAATTATACTTTCTGAACTGTAGAAAATCACATCAAACAGTTGAAAGTTCTCAGCTTTTTCTTCTGCATATTTATATAACCCACATTGTGAATGTAAAGTATGGATATACGGGCGGATAACACCTTTCCTAATATCACTAGGCAAGGGGAAGAAACAAGTTGTAGCAGCAGTTTTAACTCAAGTAAGAGGGTTTCTAAGAATTATCTCTGACTGAAAAGTTTAAAAATGCAAGTCAAATATTTCATTTCATTTATTGGAACAAAATGTATATATTTTTCTTAAAGGTGTGTTTACAAGTGCAAAACTCCCATTATGGCCTTGGTCAAATGAATAAAGCATAAATTAAACCATGATTACTTACAAACAAGGATTTATGAACAGAACAAAAAAGACAGTGAAAACATATACAGACTTTATTTTTTGTTCCATCACTTTAATAAGTTCAGACAGAAATTTGAATGCAAGCAACCTCTGACTCCCAAACTATCAAGAGGACTGACTAATAGAACTGATGTCTCTTTCCTGAATCTAATCTCCACTGGTTTGGTGTTTAAGACAAATATGATTACTAATACAAGTATCTTCCGCAAAAAAAAAGAAATCATAAAGCAAACAGGGTTCCTTTTTTCTAATTATTTCATTATATTGTAAATTCTTAAAACTTTCTTTACTATAGTAAGGTAGGAAAAACAGAGGATGAAGTTTTGTATGACTGTAAATTTTTAGTTTCTAATCAAAACCACACTCAAGCATCTATGCTAATGTAATATTTCATGTATT
>NW_008661288.1:65012-83298 GCF_000695815.1 Acanthisitta chloris
AAAAAACCTAAATACTGCTTGACTTATTCCAATTCAGGGTTTTTTTAATTATTATTTTATTTTTATTTAAAGGAAGCACTGTGGAAAAGTAATTTTAAAAACCTGCCGACAACAAAAAAGCTTTTTCTAAGGAATTAAATCAGCAGTGTGGTAATATCACTTTTATGTATAAACTACATGTGGTCATGCAAAGGGTTAAGCCATGTGATTTCAGGATAAAAGGTTTCCTGAGTTGACTATTATTCCTATGGTCTGCCAACAACTTTGCAATAAATGGAATGATTTTTATGGGAATGTGGTTATTCACAGCAAGACTACAGTTGGTGTCAGTATGAAAAATTCTTCTTTAGTAGATTCTCTCAGCAGGGATAATAGATCTGAAAGAAAGGCAAAAAGTAGTTACAGAAAACTCTGGCTGGTGTTGGTGACAAATTATGCTTACGAAATGATGGGGTAACACATTGAAAAAGAAGAAATCAGAGTAACAGTAAATCAGAATTTTTCATCTCTAAGTACTGCTGTTCCAAAGCAAGTTACCTGTGATTATGTGTATTGTTTGATAGCTCCATTTTCTTGTCCATAGAGCAAGTGAGACTTCTAGGCTTTCAGTTGCAGAGGTGTGAAATAATGCTTCAGAAATCAGTAAACTTGCTGCAAAGTTATACCACAGTCCATGAGGGAACATAAAATCTTGGTAGGTTTGAATTAAAATAATTGAGGAGAAAGGCAAAAAAAAGATCATTTTATTAAAGTGTAATATTATTTTATAATTGCTCATTATATTTATAATATTTATAAATTCTGTTATTTCTTAGTATCACTTGTCTATTTTTTACATCTTTATGGGGTTTTTTATTATATTATTAGCAGGAAAGTGCGATGGAGAATGCATTAAAATATTAATTAACTTAGTATTAACAGTTACTGCATTTACATTCGTTTTGTGATAAGTGTTCAGAATGCTTAAAAGATTGAACAATTGATCAAGTCTGCAGCACTACCCCTAGAGCTGGTATTACCTTCAATTCAGAATGAGGAGCAAAGTTACATAGAATTTAATAATTCTGTTCAAACCATACAGCAACTTTATGGGTTTTAGTTGTTTGAGCATTGATAAGCTGTTGAAACATGGAGGGGTTTGTTACTATTTGGGTTATTTGGCTGGTTTTTTAAAAAGAAATAGGTAAGGGCTGTTTAAGAGGTAAACACAGCAGCTTTGAGTGCTTCCTGCTCTTTGTTTCCCTCATGGACAATTACCCCAGTTCTATTTAAAACATTTCATTTGCAAACTTGACTCAGAGCATTTCAAAGACCTCGGGTTTTTTTCATTATGGCATGAATTTCCTTTGTTGTGCTGGAATCACCAATGATGTGCGAGCTAGGAAGAAAATCAACCTAGATGTGTCAATGTCAGGAAAAAAAATCTTGTATGGAGCAACAGTGTTGTTGATAGGTGGAGGTTAACCACTCATGAGACAAAGGGGTAGTTTCTTGGACCTAAAAGTAACTACTGACTATGATGATGCCAAAGAAAATAAATTTCCTAGAAAATTACTTTTCACATTCTGTCAAAACAGAAAAATAGTATGTACATTCTTTAATATTCTAAGAAATATTTCTTTAATAGAAATACTTTAAAAACAATCTATGAAAGAAAAACCTTTTGTTTTAAACAAGTTTTGAAAAGAGTGTGATAGTTAAAAATGCAGCTGAAAGTAGAATTAGCTGTTGGTGATTGTTGAATGCATTCATTCATGATGGTCATGTGAATATTTATTGCTAGTATTACAAAAATTTAGACTATAAGAATCCAGTGTTTCATAAAGTGATGACCTTCATTTAGCAATGAGCAATGAACAGAAGTTCACCTTCAGACCACTAACTAATCTTTGGTCACCCAGAAATTACTTTCCTCATTTGGTTGAAATGAGAGTTCACCTCCTTTCAGTGTTTGTGATGTCTGTAATGGGAACCTCCCAACCCAACTGCTGCTCGGAATGCTTTATAAGAAGCCTGTGATACAGGTTCTGGTAGTTCTCCTTCAGCAACAGAGAGTTCTGTGAAAGCCAAATGTGCTTATTCCAAGAGCTTCAGTAGAGGCATTTTTAACAACACTACATTTATTTTTAGAGATTGAGACCTAATTTTAAGGTACTTTTAAGTTCTGTGAAGAGTAGGTACATTCACTTTCTAATGAACCCATCAAAAATTATGGACTCCCTTCCAGCAGGCATCACAGCAATTCCCTTTACACATTCAGACTGAGACACAAAGCCCATTTATTTGCATTTAATTTTCCACAGTAGCAATGCAGGAACAGCTCAGTTTCAGTGCAGGAAGGATAGAGAGAAAAGGAAATACAAATCACAGTACAGAATTTTCCCTAATATGTATGTGAGGGAATGACTGGAAATAGTTTCTCATCTATGTGATACTACAACCATGGGTGACTTGCAGAAAGCTTGTGGAATTCCACTTCATGAATGTGTGACTAAATTACATCGCACACGTAGCTGTAGGTAAATGAACAGAAATGCAAAACAAAGTCTTCATTCATAGGCAGAACTGTGGCTTTGCTGGTGTGTGCAAAACACAGCTAGAGGCTTCTACCCATCCGAAATGCATGGTGCCTAGCTGTTGTGGAATGTGCTGCTGTAGTTCATGAGTGTTAGAGCTATGAAGAATAACAAATACCTCCTTTGCTTACTTGAGAAGATCATTCCTCTAGGCTTATGCAACTTATTAACCACTTAACTTCTTTCACATGGCCAGTGATAAGTATCTTCATACTAGGTGCCACCAAAAATAGAGCCTATATGATTTCCTTGCTCAAGAGAATCAGATGGAGTGTTCTTTGCACACATACAGCTGAGCTGAAATACACAGCAGCCTTCCAAGCTCATAGCATCGCTTTATCACTTTATTTACCTTTCTATTGCTTTTCCCTGACTTGTGAGGTTAAACCATGACAGGTAGCACAAAAGTTCTTGCCTCTCTAGCTGGCATTCCTAGAGCTCTGATGAAGCATAGTTGTCCTCTGCTCCAACTGGGCAGGGCAGCAGTGGGCCAGCTCATTCCACCTCTGCTCCTGCTGGGCAAGGCAGCAGTGCCTCAGTTCACTGCTGCTGAGCACAGCATAGGGGTCAACATCTGCCCTGAAACATTCAGGGTGGGAAAGAAAAGGAAGGAGAAAATTCAAAGTGTTGGGTAAAGATCTTCAGGCTGCCCATAGAAGCAAATGTTTTTGCTGTCTGTAATGGCAAGGTTAGCAAAGAGAATTTTAAACCCAGTCTTTGTCCCATTAGCAGACAATTACTAAGACGGGAGACTTGCTTGCCCAAGGCATTGTAGCTTTCATTTAAATACATGCATTTAGGAGATCAGCAACAGCACCAAGGCCCAGCAAGTTTAAATTAATTGGTTATGTAGGAGTGAAAGAGAGAACTTAGATCTTGTGAAAATCTCTATGTGAACCTCTCATTTCCTAGGAATAAGCATTATTTTAAGGCTTTTATGGAAAAATCATTCTTTTCTTAAGTTTAATTTTGAAATTGTTTACAATTAAGTCTTTTTTAGCTGTCTTTAGTACATAGTGTCAACAAAATGTATGTGTTCCTAAAAGTATACTTTCAAGTTAATATGCATTACATTCTGACCAGGTTCATGGCTTTTTTTGCTTCTTAAAGCATCTTCATATTTTATTTTCACTGGCTTTCATTAATCATAGAATTTTTTCATTACAAAGAGTATATATTCACATATAACAGGAATCATGTCATAAAGAAGGTATTTGCAATGTGAGGTGCTGAACCTCTAAAATACAGTGAATTTGACACTTTGAACTTAACACTGTTCTTTCCAGGAGTAACAAAGACTCTAAGCAGATAAACTTGAGATTTGTTTAGCTGTTTCAGTCTACTGGCAAAATTCTTTCTCTCACACCGCTCTTTTCCTTTCTCTTTTCATGCAAAATATACAGATATAGAAAAACAAATTATTTTGTCAGTGTTGTAGCAAGAATTGATTGTTAGAGGGGCACTCTAAAACACTTCTGTGTAAGGTGATACATTGCAGAAATAGAATAGTTTTATGTTTTATCTTCTCTGAACAACTGGAATGTAACGAGCATATTCGGGACGATAGGGAGTATCTCTGAACTGGAACCTGAACAGCAAATCTACACCCTAAAGCAAGTGAGAAAGCTCTGGGGTTTGGAGGACTGCACTTACTGTGATTGTCCTGAGCTCTGCTGACCCTCTGCTAGAGGTATGATTTCACTTTTTGGTCTTCCTTTTCAATAGAAATATTTCAATGTATGGACTAATGTATAGAGAGGCTATCAGTTCTTGAATTATCTGCTTCATGACACTTATGAAGTAAAGAAAACTAGCAAAACAGAGTTTTCTTTTGCTGTGGGAATGTAACTGGCACATTACAGTTGCTATAGATACTTCTTTAGGTCATGTTTTATTTTAAATTGGATTCTTCCAGTTACAAGGGGCAGTTGAAATGAAAATGTAAACCTTGATTTTAGCATAGCTACTTCAATAAACACAAGTTACAGAATATGATCTGTATTTATTTTGGAGCAAATACTATGTACTTTAGGAGTAGCATATTTAATCCAAATGCATTTGTTCATGCGAGCAAACAAAATAGGATTTTAATCACTTTTTCTATTAGAAAATAATGGCATCTATTGTGCATTATAAAAGGGTTACATCTTCAGCACAGGAGAACACTCTAAAGTCATTGGCTGTGAAAAACAGTTCGCTAAATAATTTCAGTTCTTAGTCCTCAGCATTTATAATAGCTAATAGTGTATATATATAATATTTTTTTTGTTTGTTGATGTGCTATTTTAACACTTAAAGAGTTGGTATTTTGATGGTGTTTTTTAGAGGGTTTTAGTTGAGGTTTTTTTACACTATAAGCTTCTCTTTATATTAAATTTAAAAATGGGAGCATTTTGAAAGCCTTCACAGCCCAATTTAATTCCTTGACTGTTCATCCACAAATTGTCAGACAGAATGAAGTGGATTTCAAGAACTCTCTTTGTTCTTCATATCCTGTGCCTGACCCACAGGTAATCTGCACCTTTTTTCTTCAGCGCCGAATAATTGTGGTGGGAAAGAAGAGAAAATGTTAGGGTCACAAAGTGCAGGCTAGACAGAGATGACAGGTCCTGCCAATTGAGTGCCAGTGTTGAGAACCTGCGAACCGTAGTCTCTGCTTTTTCACATGGATTTGCACTGTATGTTAACAGGCACTTTGCAATGATGGGTTAGGAAGTTCAGCTCTTCAGCCTTTGTTGCCTCGGCTTGAAAGGAAGTGCAGAGGGTTTTGTATATTTAGCAAGTACAGAAGTACACTAGAGGAGCATTAGGCACAGGTCATATATATATATATACACACACATATATATATACATATATATGTGTGTGTGTATATACACACACACATACACAGAGGATATAGATGTGCTGTTGTTCTATGAAATGTTGATTTTCTAACCTGTGCACATGCATACTATAGATTTCGTCATCCTTCTAGTAAAGTAAAAACCAGATATTTTCTTGTCAAGTTCATTGACTACTGGTAAATAGTGTTGAGATCCTTGCATGTTATTTTTCTGAAATTAAAATAGAGAATGGTTGAAGCAATCTCCTTTTTATTTTACTGGAAGATAGTCACAGCTGTGAGTAAAAAGGTATAGAAACCAAAAGGGTTTTTTAGGGTTTTGTTTGTTGGGGTTTTTTTTAAACAGCCATTCACAAACTACCTTTGGAATATGTAATTGTTGCTTGGAAAAAGCATTTTCTGACAGTCTGTCTGTGTTTCCCAAAGCAGCATGTTGTGATGGGTTATACGACTAATGAGTATTTGTAGAGCAGATAATAATCTGAAAGGGTATATATAACTTAAAGGGTATATATCTTATTCCTGGAAAAGACATAAGCAGAGGTACTGCTGACATAAAAAATTGCTTTAAAAACACAGCAGTGTACACTTGAGGATTTTTTTTATAATTTTTTTTTTCAGATACATCACATTTATAAAAGATTGCAGCTTTAACTTGTTTTGCCAGATCTGTTCTCACATGTACATGACCAAATTTCTCTACTGTTCAGTAGGGAAAATGAAGCAGTGGATATAATTGCGTAATGACAGATATGAGAGGAACAGAGAATCCCAGCAATCGTTTCCTGTGAGTTGGCCAGCTTCCAGGCTGTCTCAATGGGCACGCTGATGTAAAGACAAAATGAAAATAGCTCATTCTCAAAGGTGGATGTTGGTTGGATTTTTTTTTCCCCTGCTCTTATTTGACTTTGCAGACTAAGGTATTGAAACAATTAGTTGACAGCATGGTGTTAGTTTTCTCACAGTAAATTAAGAAGATTAACCAAATGTGGAAATGTATTTTAGCTATAATCAGCAGATTTGAGACTGTAATACTTCGGCATCCTCTGAGGTTATGTTCATAATATTAGTCATGTTATTCCTTTTTTATAATGCACAAACTTGTCCAGAATTATCTTACTCTCGGTGGTTATTCAAAGACAGCAGAATTATTAGTTTTATTTTTGTTAGTTTTGTAACCCAGAAATGTAGAGGATCAGCATGCTAGCTGTTGCGTCACTCCACTTGGCATGTAGTATTGGCACAGATAGGAGAAACTCTTGTAACAGCCTTAATCTTTTTAAAAAATTATTATTATTAATACTTTTCCTACAGTAAATTGAGTAGTAAGGCATATTTAACATAATGATGGCAGGAGTGCACAACTTGACGGGCGGTAGTGAAGGAGCAAAGTAATATAAATATTTGCAGAACATTTCTGCCATAACTTAATGCTTTGCATATGAATCTTTAAATAGATCCTAAGTTAGTTTAAAGGAATGATTCCAGAGGGCTACATAGGTCCAGGCATTTAAAGAGCTGTGAATAATGACTGTGGAGCATCTCTGGGAGTTTTTGGCTCGTCATACAACAACAGAAAAGGGAAGGAGGAAACGTTAGTAGGAAGAAGTTTACAAATGCTTTGGGAATGGAGGAGGGAGAAGACACAAACCTTCCATGTACAAGTTTTAGGCAAGACTCATTTAGTAATTAATTTTTGATTGTTGTTTTTCTTTGGTATACTGCATTTTGCTGGAGACATTCACTTAGCAAATAATTGCAGCAGTTTTAAGTTGGTCCTGCAAGCACATATCTGCTGCTGCTTCAAGCCCCAAAGCAGAACTGATGGAAGGGAATGTACAAACAAATCTTGGTTACTCCATGCAACAACATCTGTTGGTTTAATTGAGCTACTGCAGGAGATTTTATTCAAGCTAAGCTACCAGTTGTGGCACCGAAAGCTCTGAGGGACGCAAACACATGGTTCCATACAAGCCAGCTGTGCAAGAGACCAGCAAAGGACAGCATAGACAGTAACTTCTTGAACTACTATAGGTAGATTTGCTAAGTTACACATGCTGACACTCTCATTTTCCCTTGGGAATTTTCAAGTGAAAATGAAGCATTTTGGCAGTGTGTTCATTAAAATCAGCACAGTTCAGACAGAACTGTGTGAGAATAGGGTTTAGCCATCTAAGATACTTTGTCCTGAAAGCATTATCCCTAAACTATACCAAGTACATTTTGCTTTCCAGGGATTGATCCCAAAGTGCAGAGCAGCATCTCAGCCTGTCTGACTGAAATCCAAACCTTCAGTGCAAACATGTCATCACTTATAGTTCCTCCTGAAGATTTCAAACTGGATACACTGAAGTTGCAAGGTCAACACCTTTAGGAGCAAAACATTGCTAGCTGCATAACCTTTATACATAAGCCACAGGGTATTTTTCTCCTTACTTGCCAATTCAAACTTATTTTAAAAGACAATCCTGCAATTTTAATGTTCTGCTTTGGAGTTGTCTGCTAAACTGATTCTGTCATAATAAAATACATCTGCATAAATGACTGTTTCTACAGGGACTTTCAGTTTTAATTTCAGATATCATTTTGCCAGAGAAATTAGAGGGAGAATACTAGTATATATTTCCAGTGAAAATTTTACAAAACTGTCAAAGCTATTTGTAAAAGTTTGAAATGGTAAGCCGACAAACAAACCTTTTGGTTTTTTTCCTGAATGACTGTTTAGCTGTAAGTCAGCTCCTGTCACTGAAGCTTTTTGAGAAGTACTTGAGGATTTTATAAGTACTTCTATTTTTATTAAATATATCTCTGAAAAAAATGTGCTGGTTGGAAGTGCATATTTTATTTGTTGGTCAGTGTCAAACTCCATTTTACCCATATCCCTAATTATGGGGCATATTGAGTTTACCACTATTTTAAATTGTTGAATGTGTGGGTACTTGCTTGTAAGTAATCCAGAGGATGAAGCAGTGTCCTAGGTAGGCTTTGCTTATGAACAGAATGATCAACACAAAGCATGGAGGTGAAAACAAATACAAGGTGTTCTGAGAGAAGGAAGGATGGAGCAGATCAATTAATGATGTGCGGGTAATTGGCTTCTTTGAAGAGTCATTCATGAATTACTAAAAGAGCAATTGCTAAATGAGTGTTTTTCCTTCCCGTGTTCAGGGGTTGAAAAATGCGTCCATCACTCATTAGCCCAAAGCCCGAGTCAGCTAGACAGAGTGAAAAAATACCTGGCACTCAAAGCTCACATTTAGCCTCAAAGCTGTGCCCTGCCACTCAAGAGGAACAAAACAGTCGTGCACTGTTTGTGACCTTCCTTTAGTTGTAACATAGTGTCAATCACAGTGGTGTTTAATTCTTTCCAAATTATAACATGTATCTCTTGTGTTTTAATTTTGCTTCACTCCCCACCTCACTTAACTTACTTTTCTTCTTTTATTCCTGACAAAAGAGGACACTGTCCCTCTCCATTATAATCAGTATGTAATCTGAAATTTGTGCTGTTCACCTTTCTTGCTTTCTTGACACCGTTTCTGTACCTTTACCCCACCAACTTTTAGTCTCTGATTGCTCGGTTTTTCTCTCCAGAGTTCCTTTCTTTTGATACCGTGGTTTCTCTTTCTAAGGTATCACTTCAATTCTCACTCACTAACTCCCAAGCAGATGGTTAGACAGAAGGCTAGAATGTGTGTCATGTCCCAGGGCTTGTGATGGTCCCAAGGCCTTGCACTGTAAATTTCCAAGTCCACAGGTTCTCTCTAACTGTGGGATCTAAGATACAGTGATCTCATTCTTCCTGCCTCTGTCTTTTGCCTGAGAGAGTTGAATTTGGAAGTTTGTTGGGTTATTCCTTCTTTCATCCACTCCTGTAAGAAGATTAGCTTCTACACCTTCCTTTAGTTTTGTGGTTACTAAAAAAAATTGTTTCTTTTCCCAGGTTCCTGTTCAATTCTAGTCAATGAGCAGTGGAAGAGTAACTAAAATGGGAAGTTAATGAATTTGAGAGTGTGTCCCTTCTTTAGCTTGCACACAGTTCATATTTGAATTGTTAATGTGGTATGCATTTCGATGGACATTTGCTTTCGGTTTTAAACACAAAAATAATAATAATTTCTGTGAATTTGATAACTTGCTGAAGCAGCTTCTGGCTCTTTTTTTAGCCAAGTTGATTTTCAAAGACTGGCAACATATGTTCACACTTGCAGTTTCAGCTGTGTCTGTACATCTAATGGGTTTTGTCTGCCTGAGGAGGAAATTCACTGTATGGTGGTTAAATATGAGCAAATGTAGTATTGTCTCTCCTGTGCTGGCTGTTGCTCCTACCTCTCTCTCTAGCACAAGCTACCTATGCATAAGATACAGAAGAGTATGCATTGCAGTAAGAATATGTTGAACAAATTCAACAGACCACACCTTGTTCTTCGGAGCATTTCAAATTTCTGAAGTAATTTTTTTGTAAACCTGTGTTTTTAAAAATCTAGAATCCACAGCCACCATGTGAGACCACATAGGCTTCTTCAGCTTTTTTCTTATCTGAGGTTGTTGACCTCAGGAGAGGAGGAGAAGGTTACAGGGTCAAAGTCTTTTCCTCCTTGGAGTTTGCTGCTTGCTGGGAGAGGGTTGGCTGGAAAATAGATGTTTTAGAAAAAGGGTTGAGGGTCATGATTTTAATTCTGTTAGGGAACAGCTGGTTTGAGTTTCTTTCCACTTCTATCTTCCCTCCCTTCCTCACAAATCCATGGAGAGAGAAAAATTTGTTCAGAGGAAGGCAACACAAAAATAAAGGATTGCCGTATTTTCATCTTTAAAATAGAACATGTTTGTTCTAGGACTTCACATTAAGAGAGAGAAGAGGAAATTATTAAAATATTTGAAATCCGTTATTGTTTCAAGCATTGAATTGAGATTGATCTAGAGTGTCAGAGGTTTATTTGTTTTCCTGCCAAAAGTTGAATTGTTAATAGTAATGTTCTAATGTGGGGTTTTGTGGATAAACAATATGCATTACAGTTTTAAATTTAGTGATGGACAAAGCTAATTTTGAATGTGCCATGTTAGTTTGAATGCAAGTTGCTGAAGGAAGATGGTTTGATTTGGCTGTTTCTGTTCAGATTTTCTTCATCTTGGCATGCTGCTTTCATGCACTAAGACCAAAGAGAGAGAAGGAAACTCACAACTCTCAAATGAATGGCAAACTAGGAACAGATTTTTCATCTGCAGTCCTCTGAAACACTGGCCTCAGGCTGTGTTGGTGTGTGGCTCAACAGCAATCAGAGGTCATAATTTCATTGGCGGTTAGCATCAGGTTTAATTTTTCTAATATGTTACATTTACCAAAATGTCTGGTTTCAGTTACACTTATGCACTGACTGAATCAGCTTTGAGCAGCATGATGTTTTAAGGTACCTGAAAGGCTACAAGAACGTTTATGGAAAACATATGCTAATTGTTTTTAACCACTTTCCTTTCTAAACACAAAAACGTGTTTTTGGAAAGCTATTTAACAGTAGTAGCTAATGACAGTGCACATTTATTCTAAGAAATGAGCACAAGGAATAGGTAAAATAGTTGTTTTAACAAGACTGCCATCTACTGATTTCCACAATTAAAAATATTCCTGATGAGTAGATTGTTCATAGGTTTTTTTATAGCTTTATTTTCAAGATTTGCAAGATCAGGAAAATTACAAAGTCTTTCTGTCACCTTAGGAATGCGACCAGGTTCACATTGATGACGTGTCCTCAGACGACAACGGTCAAGATTTAAGGTACGAGAGAACTCATTAAGATAAAAATTTACTTTGCAAATTCCTTCTCGAGAAAGCGATAGACTGCTGGAATGCTTACAGTAGCCTGCTCTCTTTTAACTGTCCTAGTCTTTGCAACCCAGAAAACTGAGTAGCTGGTGATTGAATGTAGCCTTTTGCCTTTTATTAATCTGGGAGTTTTCTTATCTCTGGCCAGCACCTATAACTTCGGAACGGATGGCTTTCCCGCGGCAGCCACCAGCGCGAATTTGTGCCTTGCGACAGGGGTGCGTGGAGGAGTGGATTGGATGCGAAAACTGGCTTTCCGCTACAGACGAGTAAAAGAAATATATAATACCTACAAAAATAATGTTGGAGGCAAGTGGTTCTGGAGTATCTAACAGATATAGATTAGAAGTGGTAGATTGGAAGAACTGGTTTCTGTTCCTTTTTTAACACAGTAATGTTTAGTGTTAGTTTGCAGTGTGCAGAAAATTGTCTCTGAGCTAATAAAAGCAAAGGAAAATGACAGAGCGTTATATAATTTCAGTGCAGACATGCCCTTACCTACTCCACAGGTCTTCTTGGTCCAGCAAAAAGAGAGGCTTGGTTGCAACTAAGAGCAGAAATTGAAGCTTTGACGGATTCTTGGTTAACACTTGCACTGAAAGCACTCACCCTCATTCATTCGAGGTGAGTACGAAGAATGAATGAGGAAGGAATCTCTAGGGTGTCTGCTGATGATACAGAAGAGGCTGCCTGGTCTGGTGGGAAAAGATGTTGAATATGGAGAACCTTATTCTCATTCCTTGTTCTGGTCTAACCATGCCTTTCTACCTTGCTCTCCTGTAAGGGGGTAAACCCCCCATTCTTTCTAAGTACCAATAATAATAATAAATAAAGAGGGGTTCTGATGGGAGGGATGTTATCCTTCTTTTGTTTGGTTTATTTTGGTGATTTTTGTTGTTGTTGTTTTGGTTGTTTGTTTTGAGGGGATTTTTTTGGGGGGTGGGTTTTTTTCTGGTTTGCTTTGTTAAAAAAGGATGTTTGCATTTTCTCTTTCATAGGACAAACTGTGTAAACATTCTCGTAACAACTACTCAACTAATTCCAGCTCTGGCAAAAGTCTTGTTGTATGGACTAGGGGTTGTATTTCCCATAGAGAATATTTACAGTGCTACTAAAATAGGTGAGCTGTTTTTATCATGTTGTGATACTTTTACAGCTGTAATTCTAAATAAAAAGATATTGTTGTTTATATATATATATGTTTTCACTGTAGCAGATACAGAGACTACTAATACCTGATCTCATCAAACACTTTGTGCTAAAGCATCCTCAAATTGTTTTTCAAATATTTGTCATGATACAGCACAGGAAGCTTCATATAGCTCTATAAACACTGATGCAGCCTCCATTAGGAAGAAACATAATTGCTTTTTTGCCATCGTTTCTCAAAACTGTGTAGCAGTTGAGAAGGCTTTTTAGTAGGCTGTAAGTACAGAACACTGGAGTCTCCCCAGAGTAGCAGAAGAAATTCTGTAAAGGTAAGCCCTGGCTCCATTTGTTTTCATGGGCTCTGGAGCAAATTTCAGTAAACAGTTTACCAGAAGCAAGAACTTTTAGCTGCAGAATGTAATTGTTTAAGTTCTTGCATACTGACTGTAATAAGTTTCATTCAGGCCAATGTTTGTTTCTCTTTTCTGGTTCAGTATAAATGATGTTATTCTGAGTATGTAGAAGTACATCGGACCAGATGGCAATGGTGCTTGTAGTTTTTAATGTGATTATGACATATCTGTTCTGTCTCAGATTCCCTCAAAATTGTGGGCTATGCAAAAACATTTTTCATGTGTTCTTAAGTATCTATACTACAAGAAGCTCAAAGGGCCCAGAAAAAGTGGTGTGTTTTTTTTGTTTGGTTTTGTTGGTTTTTTTTAAAAAAAATAAGTTGAGAGTTTTATGGAGAAATTTGAAAGTGTTGCCATAAAAGATATAAAACTGTTTCCTGGTTATCAAAGTCATGGTACCATCAGTCAAAACTTTATAGTAAATTAAAACCTTTAATTATAATACTTTAAATGCACATTTTAATTAAAACTTATTTTAATAAATATTCACTTGTGACTTCACATACACAGGACAGAAGGATATTTTTGGAAAAATGTGTTCAGTCACTGACTATCACAGGAAATCATGAGATTTTTGAAACATGTCACGATTCAGAATTTTCAAGCACCGTTTCAACCTAGTATTTGATGGTTTCTTTTGACTGGCACTACTGTTAAAGGGTATCATTGAGTAGTTTGGCTTCTCTGCTGACTGGAAGGCTTCTTTTAATTTCCAGCCTATTTTTTCTTCACACTGTTACTGTTCTGTAGCTGAAATAACTATTCTTAAAAGCAAGATCTTTCCCATCTGTTGCTCTGTAGACACAAAGGTAAGCATGTACCATGACCGGACTAAAGTGACCTTTCAGAATGGGGAGATTTGAGAGAACTCAAAGCATTTATTTTCTTTCTGGCTTCTCAGTACCAGTACCTGAAGCTTTCCAGCATGAGTACAAATTGAAGGAGGGTAAATTTAGGTTAAATATTAGGAAGAAATCCTTTACTGTGCAGGTGGTGAGACACAGGAACAGGTTGCCCAGGGAGGTTGTGGATGCCCCAACCCTAGCAGTGTTCAAGGCCAGGTTGGATAAGGTCTTGGGCATCCTGGTTTTAGTAGGAGGTGTCCCTGCCCACCCGGGGTTGGGACTAGATTATCTTTAAGGTTCCTTCCAACATTTAACTTTCTATGATTCTCTGATACTATGGTACCTATGCGTAGGACTGGAGTGCTGACATTTCCCTGGGTCTGTGCAGCGAAGGAATGAGCCATATTAATGGATCCCAGTGCAGGATCAAGGACCTTGCCCATATATTGGATTACAGGCATTTAGATCTAAATCTTTTGGGTGACCTTCTAAGTCAGGATACTACTGTTTTAGGAGCCATGATTAATCTTGTCACAGGTTGTAGAGAAAAAGCTAGAATTTCAATTCAGAGTCAATCAATTTACTCGGTTCAGGATACTGGCCATAAACAGATGGTAGAGAATTCTTCTGGTAGGGAAATTCCCCACAAAACCTGTCTCAGATTAGGGAATGAGACAAGGTGATATTGTGGACTTCTAGTACGCTATGTATCATGGCATTGCATACTGAAGCACCTCATGGGTCAATTTTTGGGTTGCACTTCAGCTGTTGTGGCGGGAGTAAAGTTGCAATTGGCCTTGCTGCACCATCCTGTAGGAGAGACTCTTCTCTCCCAATAGCTCTGCTTACGTATTCAAAGTGTCGGGGAGATCCAGGTTAAAAGTTACTTATTTTTATGCCATCCTATCATCACCTACCCTGAATAGTCTGGTCTTTTTCTTTCAGGAAAGGAAAGTTGTTTTGAAAGAATAATTCAGAGATTTGGAAGAAAAGTAGTTTATGTTGTTATAGGGGATGGTGTCGAAGAAGAACAAGGCGCAAAAAAGGTAATGACCTTTCTTCAGTGCGGGTTGTTTTCAAGAAAGCAAAATTTGTCTGAAAGCAAAATTGTCTTTTCTTCTGCATGGGACAGCATGAACTGCCATTTAGATTTGGGATATCTTTGCCTTATGAAATACGTCTTGAACATATCTAGCAGAAAGCTACATAAAACTGTAGCTAATGATGTGCCCTGCTGTTCTCCAAATTCATACATTAAGCTAGCTATGTATGTTTGATGTATTTCAAAAAAGGGGCCAGAAAATGGACCCCGGCTTTTGTGCCAAGAACTAATAGTTATGTTTTCATTGGCAACCCAAAATACCACATAGGATGTTATGAATATAAGCAAAAAATGGTGGTTCTTACTGATCAAAGGCAGTGTGCTATTTGACTGTATGAAATATGTATATGTCACACCTTGAAAAGGTATGTAGGACTGGAGTAGGTATATATAAATTTCTGTTTTCTTGTGCATCCATAATTTGGATTCTGCATTCAGACAACTACCTGTGGCTTGGCCTGCCAGCCAAGGTCACCTCAGATAAATGAGCAGAGGGTACTATTTGACTGTCTTCATTATTTCTTGCTTTCCTCTGGGAAAAAAAGGGAAGAATTCACTCTTTTTTCTGCCCAATGTGGATTAAACTCCATAAAAAGCAGCACTTCCCACTGGCAAATAATAGGCATTATTTTTAGTCTGGCTATTCTACCCAAGTACAGCAGATACAGACTCTTCCCTTTGAGGAATGAGGCATAATATTGGCTATTTGAATAATTGGAGAAAGAGTAGGAAAATGGGTATTTCTGTTCTTGCTTCCTTTCACGGGTAAATTGCTTTTGCACAGCTGTTTTTTCACCAGAAAACTGTGGTACTTCTATATCTCCTTCCACTGTTGCTTTCTAAATTGGAGAAGAGAAACTAATTAGTCCACATGGTGTTTTAACAGCCATTGACTCATTTTGCTTCATGAAATCTGGGTTTTGTGCCCCTGAAGCCTTGCGGGCAGGTTCTCCGCTCGTCCCAGCACTTCGCAGAGTCTCAGTTTCATATATCCCTTTGGCAGACTGACGGGAACAGTTTGCTCCTTTCTCCTTCAGAAATGCCTTTCATCTTTGCGAAGAAATGTTTTCCCGCTGTAAATGATTACGTTTTAAAAGCTGTATTTGAGATGGGGGGGGGGAGAAATTCCTTCTCTTTGTTCCTTTTCTGTTGCTCAGTGAAACAGTGTTGTATATGATAATGGCAGGAGTAGTCCTTTTGGTAACATTATCTATTTCAATGCTTTTTTTTCTACAGGAAACATGATTCAGAAAAGTATAAGAAAAAGCCTTTCCAGTTGCTAAGAGAAGTAGCAGTATAGAAAGTTCCTTTGTGCCATTACTTTAGTGTATTCTTTTTTGGTGGAAGGAATTTTCAGGTTGAAAGCATGTTAGATGCTCTGGATTAAATTATTTGCTCTAGCAATGCCAGAGAAGTCAGTAAGTAGACCAGCAGCCCTGCCTTTCTGCAGAAACTATCATTTTGATTAAGGAAAATGCTTCTGTGATTATTGTCCTGCTTCTTGCCCCGCCAAAAAAGAAATCATCATTTCACACTGTGAAAGCAAGATTTGCCTCTTATGTTTTGGGCCTCACATCCTGCAAGAACAGAAACCACACAGTGCCTTATGGTGTGAGGAGCTGATTCCAACTCTGATGATGTCTTTTTGGTTATCTGCTTCTGAGGTTGTTTTTAAGCTTACTAGGAGGAGTGAGCATGGGAATGCACCCTAGTGTGTACCATGCTTCAGGTTAAAGTCATGTGCCCTGTCCGAAGAATAAATGGTATCGTGGTGTTAGAAAACAGTAAAAGCCTAGACCTTCTCTGGAGAGTGTGCAAACAAAACAGAAGCTTTACTTCCACAAAACTACCCAAAGCACATTGATCCAAAGTGGCATAACTGTTCTGTGATGTACCCCATTCCCGTGCTTATCCCCTAAACCTTGGTAGCTGTTTTCTTCTTGCCTTCCTTCCCATCAGCACTTTGGGGTCTGCGGTGTTCTCAGGGCGGGGACAGGTTATCCCTTTGCACAGCACTTGGCTGAAGGGGTTTGACCTGCAGTGAAGGCGTTAGTATATGTATGTCTCTTTACACTAAGAGCCTAAAAAATACACCCTTCTTTAAATAGCACTTCATTGATTACCTGTAATCTGTAAGGAGTCTTTTTCAAGTGAACATATAAATTCAAACCTATGTCATTTGAGAGGGTTTTTTATTCTGTGTTTATTTAGTGAAAAAAATATGAACTTCCACCTTAGAAGGTAAGAAAGTTAAGGTTTGTTATTAAAAATAATTTACCAGTAGTTTATCAATTGCTACATCAATAAACAGGATTTTCATTTATGCTCTTCGTTCATGGAAAATCCTGAGTCAATACAAGAATAGGAAATATAAAGGGTACATTTTAAATCTTTTTATTATTGTCATTATTATAAGCATAGAAACCTTGTTATGCCATTTAAAAGATCATTGTGCTTTTCAGAAACATTTTTAGGATAAACCATTTCTTGATAAAATGCCTCTTTTGATTGATGTAAATAAATACAATACACTGAGAAAACTGCACACTCTTACATTTCTGGTAGCACTGGACAAGCCATGGTATCAACACCTTTGTTTAGCTGTCACTTCCAGCAAAACATTTTATGAGACAATTAAAATTCTCAGAGCATTTGTGTTGCCGATTGAGGAATAATCATAACCTTCTGGATCAGTGTAGCAACCAGCCAGCTTGGCTGTAACACCAGGGTTCACACAAAGGTTGCAACCTTCCTATCAGCTTCCCCAGGAAAAGGAGGAGAGGAAGGCAGAGAGAAACTGGTGTGAGAGCCAAGGGGTGTTCAGGAGCTGCTGGCACTGGTGTGGGTGCCATGTGGGTCAGAGCCGCCGCCTCTGAGTGCCACTGCAGTGACACAGCTAATCACAGAATAAGTTTCTGGGCTTTTCTGCCAGAGACTCCATTGTCTTAGCATTTTGTTTTCCTTGCTGGTTTTGTGTTTTGTTTTTGGAAGGGTTTTGTTTGGTTGTTTTGTTTTGTTTTGTTTTATTTTGTTTTGTTTTGTTTGAGCTCATCTTTTGCCTTTACTTTTGGAAACACAGTTGGGAAATATTGTAAGGCAGAAAAGAATCCTGAGTTTTTCTGCTTAGGAGAATCCTCCAAAGGATTTCTAGTTTGTGAGGAGACAAGGGAGGAGGCTCTCTGCACTCAAGAGCTGGATTTTACATCAGGTGATTCTGGAGAGCCTGGACAAATGGGCTTCTTCTTTTGTCTCCAAAATCGTCATACTGCCTCGGAGGGAAATTGTGAGGAAAAATCATAAATCTTTGTGGAGCAATAAATAGAATATAAATGGGTATGCAATATGCCACTATTTTAAAGCTCACAGTCATACTGTACTGGTCAGGTTTGGGATTGGAAGTAAAAATGGCTGGTTAGGAAATTTGGCAGGAACACAAGAAAAATACGGTGAAAGATGACAAAAACTGATGAGTTTTCTATTCAAATCCATCACAAATCTCAGGAGTAAGGGTTTTATATAAATATGTATTCATTTA
>NW_008661288.1:83333-97311 GCF_000695815.1 Acanthisitta chloris
TTTTCAGTGTTCAAAAAATAGATTTGTTTTGCATGTCTATTAATAGAAACACTTTATTTTGTGGAGTAAAATAGTTGAAGTTTTGTTCTTTTAGTAGGTACATGCTGAAAAATAATATTCCTTCTATTTCAGAAATAAGATAACAATATTTTAAGTTATTTAATAATATAATGATCAGGTTTACTAAGTTAGTAATTTCAATTTTCATGCTTTTTAAATAGATTTGTTTTGCATGTCTATTAATAGAAACACTTTATTTTGTGGAGTAAAATAGTTGAAGTTTTGTTCTTTTAGTAGGTACATGCTGAAAAATAATATTCCTTCTATTTCAGAAATAAGATAACAATATTTTAAGTTATTTAATAATATAATGATCAGGTTTACTAAGTTAGTAATTTCAATTTTCATGCTTTTTACATCAAAACCAAATTAAAACTTCTGCCACCATATTTAATTTCCAAATGTCATCAAAATCAAATCATTAAAAAGTTCATAAATTACTAAGTTATCAGCTGCAAAATAATTCATGTTTTTTAAAAGACAGAGGCTTCATATTTACTTGGAAGATATTGAAATAGTACACAAAGTCATTGTTTTACTACCAGGCTAGATGCATATTCCTCCAATATGAAGTAAGAAAAGCTTTCCTACAGTTTCATTAGACGCTGATGCATCCAGTTACACTGCCTATTTATTAGTGGTTGGCATTTGTCATCCGTTCTCCCACGGCAGCAAGTGAGGTATTAGCATTTCTCGGTTTGCTCAGAATAGAAGACATGTGTTCTGCATGACATGTGTGCTAAGTGTTTGCAGGGATGGATTTTTAAAGGCAATATTTAGTAAATATATATACAAAGAATCTCTTATCCAGTCATTCAGTAAGAAAAAATGTACTCCTGTCTCATGGGTGTGTTGCCACTTCCAACAGGTCTGAATAACTGTGGATAAACAGGGCATGTTAATACAGGAATAATATATGAGGTTTTGTTTGAAATTTTTATTACTTTAAAGGTTTTATTTTTGTACAATCATTAACTTAGATAAGGTGAAAATCAGTGTATATATGCCTCAAGAAAACACATGCTTATATATGAACACGTATGTGTGTGAGACTCTATATATATACACAAACATATAGATATATATAGATCTGTATTGGATTTGTTTCCCCTCCTCAGAGCTATGAAGGCTGTGCCATAGAGTCAGACTGATAGAAATCTGAATAGGCCACGTTTGGCCCTGCACAGAGTGTCAGTGCAGATTCCAGCCCCGTGCAGCCGCCACTTTCCTGGTGTGCTTCATTTCTTGGGAGTGTGTGACTGGTCTTTTGACCTATATGCAGAAGAACTGAAAATAATCATAAGCCTGAGGTTTACATAAACTCACTTTTTCATGGAAGACTCTGGTATCATTCCACACTTCGCTCCTGTAACTACATGGAGTAAATAGAGGTATACTCCTTCCATAGACAGCGATAAATAAAGCAGAGGACACTTAATTGAATTTGAAATAGAAAGATATAGTCAAAATAATGTCTACTTAGTTTTGGTTTAAAATCTGACCATCAACAGCTGACTCATAAACAGAATAATCCAAAACTCGATATTGCACATGGGCATCTAGCAAGAGTTGCTGTAATTTGATTTAGCAGAAGCTAAATCTTCTGTTAAATCAATCAGTCTTTAACTGCTCTAGCTGCCTGATGTGTGTTTGCTCTGTAATGCTGAGATTGTTACTTGGGAAGCAGTATAATACTGGAGCTTCATGATGTGGGAACTGGAAGCCAAGAATTTATTACTACATTTCTCCATATTCATTGGTTTGCTACATGACCTTGGAGGGCATCCATGTCGTGGAGGGTGTCTCTTGGCTTCTGCAGAGACTATACAAAGGCAGGTGTCCACCAACCTCTTTACCATGCCCCATCATAGATACATCATTTACAGCTCCCTGACCCAGCAGTTGAGACAGAGCTGGTGCCAAGCTGACTGTGAGGAGCAGGGAGCTGTGGCTGGCTGGCAGGAAGTGCAGTTGAATCCTACCTGGCAGGGATTTGTGAAAGAAGAGGGATGCTGCAAACTTGCAAGAAAATGAGGCAGCACTGCTGAGCATTGCCATCCTGTGCAGTCATCTGGCAAACACAGCATGGACCTACTGCAAGCACAAACCTGTGTCCCTTTGCCCTTGATGTAGTATCCCTGTCAAATGTTACAAACTCTGCCAAGAAGATCTTTCAGCTTAAGTAAGAGATAGGTGCACAGAAGCTTTTGCAAAGTCCAGGGAATGGCATGGTTAGTACCTTTTATTTTGTTTTGCTCTTGCTACTTTATTTCCTGAACATGGTGCAAGAAATCAATCTTTAGGAAAGACTTGAGTTGGAAAGAAGCAGTGTCTGGCCTGACAGATCGCAGAGGATTGGTTAACTGTATGATGTAATGGGGAGGACAGTTACAACTGCACATCCCAGTGTCCTCAAGTGAGCTAATTGCATCTAGTTTCTCTTGCTGGTGGAGTACAACGGAAGTCTAGACTGAAGATGTAGAAAAAGGTGTCATAGCGTTTAATACTTGTTTCAAAAGTAAAGGATTTATCTGTAAAAATGTATTGGAAATATCATAAAGTTTTTTCTCAGTTGTCTCTGAATTTTGTTTATTTTGTTCTCTCCATAACCAGCTATTGATCATGCATTTATCTTCAAGCCGAGATTCAGCTGTTTCTCAAGGCTTTGTAGCAATCTAGAGTAAAGCAAAGCAGTACAGGAACTCTTGAAATGATGTTTCCTTTGGGATCATTCTGTCTTCTTCCTGAAAAACTTTCTTTGCTCTAAAACCTAGACAATATTCTGAATGTTGATGCATCCATATTACATCTTCATTCAGATCAGGAGTGTCATACCAAAGCAGACCTTTCAGGCATTTCTACTCATTATGCTTTGATAAACATCCTGGACTGGGTTTAGGGGGAAACAAACACCAAAACCCCCAAATTTCTTTCAGATAGAACTAAAGAACAATGTATTGCCCAGGTGCTCACCAAATGCTCTCCAGCTGCTAATGGGCACTTTTTCCATGATAGTAGACTGGAGATAATCTGAAGCAAAAAACATGGAATGTGGGCACTGGGTGCTCACTGCCACTTCCTTCACTCTCCAACCCTCTAATTGTACAACTCTTCTTGCTAACACTTCTCCTTCACTGGGTGCACATTTTCCAGATTCCTTACAGTGCTCTCTTGCTGATCATGCACTGCTCTTTGGTCTTGCTTATTATTATTAATTAATTTGGTATTATCTCTCTGACTGTTATAAGACCAATAGTTATGTTTCTTTTTAGAATCTTCTTTATTCTCTAAATTCAACCCAATTAATCATCATATCATTATCTAGATTGATGCAGCATTCTTCTAAAAATAATTATTACTTATACAGTGACAGACAGAAGTTCACCCGAGCTTCTAAAGACAAGTTTGTGATAGGCTCTGTGTTAAGGTGTTCTGAGAGAAGTATAAAAATGACAGGGCTTACAGTAAACATACACCTGGAAACAGAGAGTTTAACATTGTTTTCAAAACTGTTCTCTGACAAAGTTTGAGAAGACCAGAATTAAAAAGGAGGTCAGTGTAGAAGTGGCAAACAGAGGAGATGGAGTTCTGCTGCTGGAATTAGGAATTTGCTCAGGAGGTGCTGAAGTAGGATGAAGAAAACCTATTTGAGAAGTTGTAGATAAAATGCTTGGGGACCTTAGAAGCTATTGTGATAATAAACTGCTTGTGGTTTGCCTCTTGAAGATGCCAGGACACAAGCTGACCAAGTGAAAAGGTGAACACAATCATGTTATCCTTCAGATCATTGCTGAATTGAAACTATTTTCTCCCATGGGATGTATAGAATATTTTCCTGACAAAAGCTGAGGGTTATATATTTTTTTAAATTGATTCGAAAGTTCTTGTAGACACTATAATCCCTGGTTTAGAGTATAAAGATAGTTCTTAATCAGGTTTTGACCCTTCATGGATGAGATAATCTGGGCTTTTTCCTAGTATTTGTGTTTTTGGTTTATTCAGGTTCTTTGCAAAAGTATTTGTGCTTCAGGCAGATTTTATTACAACTAATGTGGAAAAAATATGTATTTATTTTAATGTCCCATATGGAAAATATGTTTCAAGATCAGTTCTAAAAATGAGCAATGGTATATAGACCACTGGGATAAAATTCTTTTCAAAGTGATGTGAGCAACACATGAGCTATTCTGAATCTCCATTTCTCTGTTCTTAACTCACCTGCCAGGGGTAGTTCCAGAAGGAACAATACCATTTTGATAGTAAATAATATTTTCGCTTTTTTTTTTGATCCAGTTCTGTTCCCTTCCTCAAACTACCCACATGCTTCATGTATATGTTATTTTCCTTATTTTTTTTTCCAGAAGTAATATTTTCTTCTGCGATGGGCTGAAATCTGTTTTTCATGTAAAGAGATGAGAAGCCCCTCCCTTCCTTGTTATCTCCCAACACGTTTACTCTAGTTCCTATTGTAAATAGATTTGCTATTTTTGAGAATTTATGCTGAGGGGGTGGGTCAGAGAAACGGGAGGTAAACATGAAGGTTTTAAGGGCTCTTTTTCTCTCTCTGAAGTGTTCCCTTATCCTTGTGAAAGACAATGGGTGGGTCTAAATACCAGAATGCTTGAGGTTATTTTTACATGCTGTCTGTGCTGTTCACAGCATGCTATGCCATTTTGGAGGATCTCGAGCCACTCTGACCTTATGGCCCTTCACCATGCCTTGGAACTGGAGTACTTGTAGCAGCTCAGCAGCACTTTCAAACCTCAGAGCCTCCTTCTGCCCGTGGATGGGATGCCTGTGTCTTGTGTCAGCATTGGACTACAGAACTTTGTGATTTCAACATGTTGACGTACAGCTGCAATTGGTCTTAACCCTTGCCCTTTCAGTAAACGGAGGAGCATGTCTTTTTCTTCAGAACAGCTGTTGGCTCTGGTACTGTGAGTCCAATGAAAATAAGCCATGCGAGTGTTTGAACAACTCATCTTTACCTTATTTGCTACCAAAATGAAATAGAGAAGAAAAAAAGAAAAAAAAAAAAAGAAAAGAAAAGAAAAGGAAATAAAAGGTTCATACCTGTGAAGATAAAAAAAGGACCTGCAAATGCTTTGTAGTTTTTAGCCTCTTCAATGTGACACACACCGTTTCTTCAACACAGCAAACTTGATTGCACAATGAAGACTGAGATTTTTTCAAAATACCAGTGGAGTAATTTTCTTGTAAAGAAGGTTTACTTTTTGGTTTCTCATACCCAGGGTACTCTGTACATCTTTACTTATTTATGAACAGACTATATTTTGACATCATATAACTGAGAATATGTATAACAGGATTAAAGGCTATTATAAGCCTTTGCCTTATGGTACAGCAACTACTTTTGATTTTAGCACATTACAGAGTAGTTTAAAATATGTCTAATTTAAACTAATAGGTACATCACTGAGACAATCATGTACAGGAAGAATTTTTTGTGTAAATTTGTAATAATGAATGATTCTTTTACATATTGTTAAGGTAAATGCTGTTGAAAGATAGTAATGCCTTGTTGGTGAAGAATGAGGCCACATGTGCAAGAACTTGTGCAGTGCCTTATCAATGTGTTGGATATAAATATGTAGATAATGAATTTTTTTTAGAGAAATTTGTCAAGACCAAAAGCATGGATGTCAAGTGTCAATAGGAATTGGGTTTTGTTCTCAGCTGTTTCTCTACCATTTTCTTCTCTCATCCACTCTGATTATGAAAAGATTGATTTTGTGTGTTCCCCCCTGCCAAAGGTAATACAGATAAAACACAACTGAAGAGGAGTCCTTTGCTGTCATTTTGTTTCCTCTTTCAAAGTTAATGTATTAACCCTATTTTAGCATATTGAAAAATTAATTAGGAGAGTCATTCCATAAAGAAATAGAGAAAGAACACAAATATATTTTAAGACATAACTTAAACTGGAATTTTGGTACCTATAGTTTTTGTCTCACCCAAAAATGAAGGAAACTATCGTCATCAATATTTTTAGAAATTAGAAATGAGAATATTTTAGAGAAATTGAACAAGAATGCTCATATACATTTAAGTTTTTAATCCTCTTCCACCAGGAGTCAGATTTTCCTAAGATATAACATCCATTGCCGGCAATGGAAATGCTAAAATAGTTATCACCAAGGAGTTAAAATTTGCTTTTGTCTGTACTTATTTACAGGACAAACCTAGACTGTGTCTGTCTGTGACTTATGACTTTTCTAATCTTGAATGCTATGAGCTACTTGGTTAGATAAACTGCTAGTCTGACATTTTGGCTTGAATTGTACCAATTCCCTTTGCCTGCTTTAAATATCTTATAAAAAAAAAAAAAAAAGCCTCAGCTTTGTTGGTTCTTTTTCCAGCTTTTCTTTTTGTTTTGTTTTGCAAAAAACACCAGCCTCAAAACAGCTACCTGCAAAGCTACAAAGCGCCAATGTAGCTACAAATCAACACCCTTCTCTATTGGAGGAATCATGTTGCTGCTAGAATTCAATGTTTGTGGATTGCTTTATTACCAACAGAGAGGTTTTTATCTTACCAACACTTGCACATGTGCTTTATCCAGTTTGAGTGCTGCAACTCACACAGTACTCACAGACGTCCATAAAGCACATTGTGGGTAGTTTTTAGAATTGAGACTATAATTAGCCTTTCTTTTTCCTCAAGCAAAGTAGACAGTGATGGGGGGGTTGGTTGTCTTTTTTTTTTTTTTTAGCTCATTTCAATTTTTAGTCACTTGCAGACTGAAAAAAACAAAGTTTATCTGGGCCTTATTGTACAAAAAGTGTGTTGTGTCCACAATCGTGTACAGAATTTTTCTTCATTAATTTTGTTTTAAATTAATAAAATTGATTTGTGAACATATTAAACAATTGTCATGTATGCAAGTCTATGATATTTTTACCATCTAGGCTGGGAATGAGGAGGCATTTCTCATCACTGTTGTTCCGAGGCAGAGAGTTGTTCACCTTCCTGTGCCCATCTGAGATGTTAAATAGGTTAAAAAATATTTGCATCTAGTTTACAGAAGGCTCAGTTAGATGCACAGCAGTTGCTTTGCTTATCAGCAGGAGCTAGAGGAACAGTGCAGAATAAGGTATTGGTGTCCTGGAAATGTGTGCCTAAGTGAGGCGTAGAAGCAAATACCTGAATGTTAGGTTCCATGGTGCCTCTATCATCCAACGTAATCCATGTGCTGAATGGATGAGCTCACCATTCAGACATCTCACTCAGGCTACAAGGTATCCCATCCTCTGAGGACCTACAGGCCTCAACATCTCTGAGATTTCAGGACTAGTATTTATATTTCACAAGCATGGAACAGGGCTTCCCATTAAATCAGGGAACATTGGAAGTGACCACGATTTTATAGCAGATGCTTTATTGTAGGCACATTTTCTGATGAAGATCCTTCTCTGCTCCTCTGCCCATGAGTGAGAGCCTTGACTGACAGCTAGTTAGCACTTATGCTCACTTTCTGGTCTGGTGAGACCTCCGTTTTGTTACTATGTTGTAGTACAGCTTCAAAAAGACAGATGAACAGTGTCACAAACCAAAAAAGCTATGTCTTAATCAAATATAGGTTTGTTTCTTCTGAGTGAGAAAAAGGATTAAGCCAGTTTAGCTTATTTTTGAAGGAATTGTCCCCTTACAGCAGTAGTGACCAAAAGGAGTGCATTGCTCCCATTCCCTACAAGTGTAGAATTCTGTGAACCTTGATCCTAATGATGTCTGAGGTGCTGGAAGTGCCTGGCAAGACTAGATGCACATAAAGAGGTAAAAGAACTAATTGTAAATAACTCTTAACTTTACAAACCACAGTATCTGATAACTGGCAAGGAACAGGATGACAGTTTCACTGTAGAGTGTGCCTAAGTCTCACTTCAGGTAACTTGAATTCTTTCTGTGTCTAGCCTTTTGCATCGCCCTCAGTGCCATAGAAGAGGAAAATAACCCGAATAAAAGATTATGGGCTAGAAACTAAGCTGTAGTAGTATCAAATTCCACATGCTAAACATCTTTTCTTGCTTGTATCTCCCACACTTTGGCTTTTCCTCCAACAAGTCTTTTCTTGGATTTTGCTGCAGTGTAGCTTGTTCCTTGACTGTGCTTATTGCAAGATCTCAAGCCTCACTACGTATGAATGACTCATTTCACTATGCTGCCAGGTGCCAGAAATTGTCTTCCCTTAGAAATGGTTTACGCTTAGAAGGCTCAAAGTGGAGTCTGCACAGTTGAACTCTGGAACAAGCATAGTGGCTATAATTCCATGAGGTTTGCAGTTTGCTTCTGCAAATAATAAACAAAGCCTCTGAGGTTTGCTGTTTCTTGTCATTACTAGGATAGAGCTCTTATGGAGACTGATATCTCCTTGCTTCTTCAAGTCCTTCTCCTCCCCTTGATGCACTGAATGCAGTGCTCAGATGTGCTCCTGCTCTGACCATGAGAACAAACTGACTATTCAACTGAACTCATGCTGGAGGTTTTGGTGTTTAAATTGGTGGATGATCACAACATTTTAAGGCATCCTCTTTCATTGTTGTTTCTGATCACAGATGAGTCTTAAACCAAGAACATGAAATTGCAAGTGTCACTTAGCTCCAAACATTTGCTTCCAGAACCTTGACAGGTTAGTGGCCAAATATTATCTCACATTACTGATAAAGGCCATGTAGCCTAAATATGCTGCACTGTGGATCAGCTTCTTTGATACATGAAAACACATACTCGTATTAAAAAAAGTTGCCTCAAGTCCCTCGTTTATTTTAAACTTTGGCATCTTAAAATGATTATATGTACAGTATTGCTGATGTTTTTGAGGTAAAAGAAACCAGATGCAATATATTATTCTGCTGTAATCCATTAGAGCATTGAATTTACAGTGGCAAATCACAATTACAGCTTTACAAACTTTTGCATATAATATGAAGAATGAAATTGAGCTCTTGTTTATATTTCCATCTCTTTCTTTTAAAGCTGACAACCTAACAAATGGAAGCAAAACCAAGACGAACCCACGACTTGCTTCTATGTATTTGGCACCACCATGGAAGTTGGATGCTCAGAGTTGAATTTGTCTATATGTTTTCAGCACAGCACCAATGATGCTGGGAATTAGTACAGTGAAGTAGGTACTTAAATCCTCTCTGAAGTCAGTGGCTCTCTTTCTGAGCATCTCAATACTAAGAAAAATAATTATTTTTTAAGGAATCTTGCATGAAGACCCTTCTGGAATCAAAACCTTCTAAGAAAGCAAGAATTCCTGTGGACTGAAGGAGATCACGTTATGATGTAGATAGCTCATAAACTTGGGTTCTGCTTTTTGGAACGTGTTGGTACTGCCTGAAGTTTCCATTTCTTTCCATTTTTCACTGATAACAATGTTCACTTGTAATAGTTTTTGTTCTAGGAATAACACACATGTAACTTTAAGGTAGTGCCAAGAAAGTGAAATTAAAAATAGTAATTATTATTATTTATATCTTTCATGTCTGGAAAGCATGCTCAGTGAGTGGCACCTTTGCTTCAAAAATGCTTGCAATGCAAGCCAATAAAATATTGTTAGAAATCCCTCTTGGCCTTTTCCTTCAATTTTCTGCTTCAACTAGAGGATGGTTGTCCAGAGACACATTTGTGTCATATGCTGTGGGAGAGGCACAGTCCTGCCCCAGTCTTCCTCTGTTCTTTGTCAATGGCAAGGCTGCACAGCTGCCACTTCTGCTGTTCTCCACTTAGCCAGGGACTGGCTCTAACAAAACCATCCAGTTCTCTCATGCAGGTAAAGGACTGTAATAAAAATGGAAAAATGCAGGGGAGAACAGTCTGCCTCCAAGCTGAAAAAAAAAGAAAAAGCTCACTGAGTGGAGCATCCACTCACTACTCCCAGATGGCCTCCCAGCAGCTGCCCAGCATTGTGCCCAGGAATATGATGGGACAAGGGCCTGGTGAGAGATCTCCCAGTCTCTTGGCTACCTTATTACACCTACTTCATGGTGTGGATGGCAGCTTGGCCACACCACAGTGAACAACAACAATATGGGGCTCAGGGGAAGGTGGTGTAAATCAAGGGAAGGCTGGTTGCAGTGCTTCTTCTGGCTCTTTCTGAACTTCTTGCCCTGTCCCCATTACCTCTGCACAGGTGGGGTACACCTTCATGTGCCAGAAAGGACACAGCAGAAGGTGGAAATCTCTTGAGTACATGTCCTGAAGTCCCTCCAGAGTCTATTAACTGTGTGAACTATATGTGTGAACTATAATATATAAATACACACATATAGATAGATACATACTTTACCAAGCTTTGTTATGACAGCAGAAATAAAATGGTATGTCATTGAGCTTGTTGCCTAACTGATTTGAAAGCAAATGGTCTGCAACAGAACATGCCCCTTACTCTCATTCTCCAGCACAGCTATGAAAGATAAATAAAACTCCTACATTTGACTACTCAAATAATCCATCTTTGTAACTGTCAGAATTTCATTTTGTGTGAGTGCAAATAAACTTTCACATTCTGATACACTGGGGAAAAACATATTTTTCATCTTGTACTAATATTATACATTGCAATTTCTGTTTTTTAAGTGGCTATTAGTTCCTGCTAATGGTGTTAAAATAACAGTGGAAGAAAAACAAAAGACTTGGATTGATCCAAAGGAAAATACAGATCTGCCAGCTGTCGTGGAAGCCACATGGTGTTGCCAGTTAACACCTTGTGGAAGTCAGACAAAGGCAGACACAAGTACGTTATTAATGATCTGTCCTTCCCATTGCTTCACCACTGCTGCCAGTGTTTTTGCTGCAAAGAGGTATTTGTGGCTTGGGTTTTGCTTCTCACCCTCACTTTGAAATGTTTTGCATGGACTTCTCCCCAAAGGACTGGCCTTTGACACTGTGCTATTTCCAGGCTTATGTACAGGTGCATTGTTTTCCAAAGTGGGAATTGAACCATTTGCAAAGGAAGCCCCAGTCTGCTTGATTTTCTTCATTGCCAAGTTATTCCAAATTTGGCATAGAAGTGAGGTAAGATCGCGAAATTGCATTAAACTGAGTAGCCAGGACTGCAGTGAGGAGCAATATAATGCAGAGAAGTTGGAAAGTAGTTAGAAAGACAGAACGTAACTTGTTTTAAAAAATGTGGGATAATAAATCTGGGAGAAAATTATCAAAAGCAAGGAGTGGAGAAGAATGATAAGTTGTTCAGCACAGAAAAAATTAGCTTTACATTGAAGAAGACAAATTTCATTCCTTTGCTCCACCACAGAATTAGCCATGTTGTTAGGGCTCAGGCTCAGCAAAGTGTCACTGTGGCTGGCCACCAGCAGAGCATCCAGATCTCCGGCTGGTAATGCATGCTTTCCATGGAGAGAGCTGGGAGCCTCAGAGAGGAGCTGCTGAAGCCAGCTACTGGCACCAGAACTGTGCAAAAAATCCTGCCTTTACCAGCAGTTTGGGCACCGCATCTTGCCCCATGACTGATGATTGGAATCCCTTTCCCATGCAGTTCAGAATCCCATGGTTGGAATCCCTTTCCCTGCCCATGATGAGGTATACGGCATGAGGTATCCATGTCCTGTGCAGCACCTGCTGCTCACTCTCTCTTCCAGAGGCCTAGTTATTAGTGACCATGTGCACAGAATACAGGTGACTTTAAGTCAAGTCTGCTCTCAACTCTATCCAGATCTATGTGGGAGGCTGGCTGCTGTTAATGCTCTGAGAGCCAGAGGAGTTCTGTGGAAGCAGAAGAAAGTAGGAGTGTGAGTATGCAGGCTCTCAGTGAAGCACACATGGATGATGTTTACAGAGCAAGAACACTTTGCCTCTGTATAGCTGCTTAATGCAAAATACAGAAAGTCCTGGGAGCTGGCACTTAAATCAGGCCTCCTGCCTCTGAGGCATATGCTCGCACCACCAAATTGCAGTGATGCCCTTTGCTCTCCTCAGCAACATCCATTGAGTAGACTGAAACAGATTCAGCTGAAACAGATGCAGCAGGAGGGAGCAATGATACCTGTTTTCCTTCCTGTTATGGTTTAACCCCAGTCAGACCCTAAGCCTCACACAGCCACTCACCACTCACTCCCCCCTCATTGGAATGGGGGAGAGAATTGGAAGAGTAAAGTGAGGAAACTAATGGGTTGAGATAAAGACAGTTTAACAGGCAAATCCAAAACTGCATGAAAGCAAAGCAGCACAAGGAATTGACTCACCACTTCCCATGGGCAGACAGGTGTTCAGCCTTCTCCAGGAAAGCAGAGCTCCATCACACATAATGGTGACTTGGGAAGAAAAACACCATCACTCCAAATGTCATCCCTTTCCTTCATCTTTCCCCAACTTTATATGCTGAGCATGATGCCATATGGTATGGAATATCTCTGTGGTCAGTTGGGATCAGCTGTCCCAGCTGTGTCTCCTCTCAAGAACTTGTGTACACTTAGCCTGCTCACCGGTAGAGTGGTGTGAGGAGCAGAAAAGGCCTTGACACTGTGCAAGAACTGCTTAGCAATAACTAAAACATCCCTGAGTTATCAACACTGTTTTCAGAACAAATCCAAAACAGTCTCATACAAGCTACTGTGAAGAAAATTAACTCTATCCGAGTCAAAACCTGAAAAACACCTCTCCAGAGTAAAGAAATGCAGTTCTCAGTACCAAGACAAGCAACTGAATAGAAACAAAATCATGACATTCCCTTTTACCCCAATAAATGCTATAATTCCAGAAGGGATTATTAACTTTGCATTAAATTTTTATTCCAGCTCCTAAATCTATCTATGCAGTCATTATTTATATGTGACTCACTAAAAATTCAGTACAGCATCTGTACCATAGATACCAGAGGTCTATTTACATGCCATTTGGTACTTGCCACTAATCTGGGGTCACAGGAGGTCAGTCCAGTAATATCTCTACTACACAGCAGGTAAATCCTCTAGGACTGCTCCTGATACCTTCTTATAAAATGAAAGTTTGAAATTCAACTTAAATTGGCCAGATTTATACCTCATAACAGCCTTCCTGGAGCTCTTTTGTTTTAAGACAGAAAGTTTTTGAAGAGGAGCTGGAAAAAAACCAAACAAAACCTAAACAATATACTTAGTTCTTTAGAAGACAAGGACAATTCAGCAAAATAAAATTAAACCAGATGTAAGCAAAGTTGTAATATCCTTTTTTAAATGGCGGTTGCATGGGGGGAAAAAAAAATTCTGCTTGTGAACATTAGCACATTTTTTGTATTCCTACAGTCCAGCTGAAATCCATCCTTCTGTAACATTTTGTCCAGAATTTCTCAAATATTTGTTCTTATGATACCTGATTCCTCTCCCCATTGCTCCAGTTACTGTGTGAACTAGCAGGTCTGATGGCTGTGCTGGAGGTCTTTGGGCATTTCACTGCAGAAAAACCAAACCAGGAGATGGGTGACCCAGATAACAGAGCCAATGTTGGTATCATCTTGGGACTGAAGGTGCTCTAGTTACCATTCTCTGTTATTAACACAGGCAGCAGGCATGTTAAATGACAGTTTCTGAATGATTTTTTTTTTGTGAATGTCCTTCTTATAGATAAGCAAAAATGGAATTCTTTGAAGTCAAAGACTCAATTTCCATTAAAACCTGAACATAAACTGACTATTGCAAATCCCAGACATTGGGTCACCCATTGGTTTCAGTGAATGTTACGGGCATCTGTGCAGATCTGTAACTGTAGCAGACCCTGAAAGCTTATTGGCCTTTTTGCTTAATATTTGCTCCTTTTTTTCCCCACTGGGAATAGAAACAAGACAAACCTGATGATTGCTATTGCAGCTCCAAGCCAGAGCTTTGACTGAAGGCTTTTATTTGGTTCTTGAATCATGTTTTGCTTGGGAATGTGGTTTGGTGTTTATCCTCCTTCCTGC
>NW_008661288.1:97340-102471 GCF_000695815.1 Acanthisitta chloris
AGAGAAGATACCAATCTCATGCTCCTTTTTTCTTTAGCCATATTTTCTCCCACATTTGTCCGTGAAGAACTGATCTTTTATGATCCTGTTCTTGCCATTTTAACTTCTACCTAATCTGTTCAATGTCCTCCTCCATATTCTATGATACCCCAATGTTTTAAACATTGATATCTGAGACAGAAGCTATTTACTACTTCCATAATAGTATATAATAAATTTCCTTCTGTTCTGAAATGGAGAATACTGCACCTGAAATGTGCAGAAAATGTTACAGTTCAGATACTAATATTTTCCACAGGCTTCTAATTACTCTTTCATCTGCACCAAATATAGACTGATGTTCAAACCTTTTGTAGGTCTCTGGCAGGACTATGAATGGTTATGTTGTCTCTGGTCAGGTTTCTAAAACCATTCTAGTAATTTTGAAAACATGCTGGCAGAAAGAGTCTATTCCACAAGACACTTGGTTTAATTCTTAGACAGTGGCTTTCTGGTGAATTTTTGTGGTATCGTCCTAAAGTGTGGAAGTACATGGGATTTCTAAACCCTCAGTTTTCTGGTGGGAATAATTCTAGACAGATGGTTTTACTATCCAGATGACAAACTAATTGCCAATAATTTTGTAGAAATAAAAATCTTATTTGAAATGACGACCTAATGGTTATGTAAAGGAAGAATAGACTATTGTAAATGCTTCATTGTGTAACATGAATCTGAAGATGAGCAATGAATGCTGCTTTCAAATCAGTCTGTTAATTTTCATTTCCTTAGATTTGTAGGTTGACATTCAGAGGTTTCTGTTCATTCAGAGGCATAAAGCATAGGGAGATTTTAGCTCTCATAGATGGAAAAAAAAAATCATTTAATCCACTCCTTTCTAACTGGAAATGGAAAGTAGATCCCCTTTGAATCAAAAATGAGAGACAGCTGCAGTCTGAGGTTAAATCCAATTATTTCCACAATTCAGTAGAGAGATTAAGATATGGATTTTGGCCCTTTGATTTATTAATCCACCCAAATAGCCAAATTACATCACTTTCAGTCTGCAAGAAGGTAACTAAGTAAGAAAAGCTAACTACGATGTAGTATGTTTGTGGCTGAATTGGCACATGAACATACTTAAACACATGTAACAACCCATGTGTTTCATTCCCTGTCACTCAGATTTCACTTCCAGCATCAGCTGCAGTCAGCATCAGTGTGGGTATGAGGAGTCCCCAGATGGACCCAGGGCCACCATGTGTCCTTCTCACCCAGCTTCAGCTAGAGTCTGTTGTGAATCTGCATTTATGCCAAAGTCAGTATTTTAGCCACTTATCACCTGTTTTCTGCTGTATCAGGTGTGTGACAGAATGAATGGAGAAGCAGAGGCAGCAGCATATGAGTCCATGCCCATCTTACTTATTAACAGCCTCCACACTGTATATGCAGAGTGCTCTGCTGCAGCTGGGTTCAAGCTGTTACAGGTGTAGTTCATATATCTGCAGAGTACATTCCTCAGCTCCATTGATCTTGGTGTTATGATATCACATAATTGTAATTCCCTATGTTCACAGACAGTATAGTAATGCTGCAAGAATGTGAAATGGCAGAGTTGTGGCTTGTTGTCATGGCCTAGTTGGTTTTCTATTCAGTTTGGATTCCTGTTTATAAAGTTCGAATCAAGTCACTGAGTCAGATATCAGGTCCTCATGTCTCATTCATTTTATATCTTCACTTGTAAGAGAATTTTCTGCTTCACCTTCTTGTTCTGTGTTTCCCAAATGTGGCCTGGGTAAAATAAACAAAATATCATGCATTTTTGTCTATGACTAGAAGAAAGGCTTTGTTTCAAACTCATTACAATACTCCTTAACAACAACATGCAAAATTTAAGCCTGTCTAAACAATGCCAGGAGAAAACAATTGCATTAATTTTATAAACAAAATTCATCACTGCTTCTCCAAAATATGGATTAAGCATGCTGTTAGTGATATATCCTATTAAAAAATAAACTATGGACTCCTAGCAGTCAGACTCTGACATCCTTATACGTTCTTATAAATCTGCAGTGGTTTGTAGTTTTCATTGCTGCAAAGAAGAAGGCAAACAAATATAACGTGAAAGGCACTGTTATGATTTGAAATTACTTAACCAAAAGTTGAACCCCTGCAACCGTGTCATTTTATTTATCCACCAGCACTGATACTCTGCTCTGCCAAAACTCCCCAAATCTTCAGCTGTGTAGCACAGACAGTAAGTCCTAAATAACCACGTCTTAGTAACACTAATTGGTACAGCTGCTGAAAAAGACCAAGGACCCAAAAAACCAAACAGGATAATGGTAAAAGCCTCTGCCCACAAACCTAGCTTGTGGTCTTTGCAACCTTGCCACAGCATTTCACTTGCCAGATGCTGATTGCATTAGTCTGCAAACATTCCACTATTCCTTCATTTTAGAGTTGTTGAGGATGCTTGGTAGCTAAGCTAGACTAGGGTAAAAAGCAGGCTGAATAGCATAACTGGTGGAAAAACATCAATCATTACTTATCTCTCAGAAACTAAAAGACAAGTAACAGCCTGGGAGAAAGGTTCAGCCAGGTTAGGAGATATTCTTCGGCTTACAGAGCATGTTGCATGCCATGCCAGCACTCGTGATTCATTTTGGAATCCATGTTAGCTGAAATACCTTGTCATAGTTTGGCTGGGGTTTAATCCACCCCTCTCCAGAGTGGAAAGGAGAGCAGGCAGTGCTCCACAGTGGGATCAGCCAAGCTCATCCAACTCCAGCATGGCCATGTATGACTCTCCTCTGAATCTGAGATCTTCACTTGTACCTCCGCTGCACTTGCAGGGACAGCTGAGCCCATTCAGCGCTAGAGCTAAGACACTGAACCACTGAACCCTGTGCAAAGTCATACAGCATGTGCATCCCTTGGACACTGTCCTAGGTCCCATGGGAAAGGAAAGCATTAATATGGCCAGCAGCAAAAACCCCTTATCTTTATCTACTCTTGTCCTCCAACCAAGGTACATCATGGAAAAACATTTTTCAGTTCGAACTGACACCTTTTGTGAGTCAACAGTAGTGCATTGGGAGGAGTACAAGGACTAGTATTGCTCCAGTACTCAAGACAGCTAGGTTGTCCTCTGATTTCCCCATGTCATGCTAAGTGACTTATTGACTGTATCTGACATCTCTTACCTCTTAGTAATGAAAATATCATACAAAAATAGCTGTTGAGACACCGGGAAGACTACAGTTATGAAGCTTTGTGTATTCCTCCAACATACAAAAACGTCAAATGGTTTCAATGACGTCAGTATTTTATTGTAAGTAAGTTTCTGTTTCAATCATAGTGTTATTTCAATTGTTTTATTTCTTTACTCCCCACAGATCCCAGTTGGTCAACTAGATATCTTGATGTTTGAGAGACAGTCCAACTTCTCCTCCTCTTGCTGAATTTCTGTCTCCCTTGAGAGGGTACCACTGTAGCCCAGCTCTGGCTTTCCATGTGGTGTGTAGGATGCAAGAAGAGACAGAGGAAATGGTCATCCTTGGTGACTGCATAGCAAAAAATATGGAGAGATGACACTTCCTGATCTCCCACACCTCTATATTCAAGGATGGTGACTCTGTGAGGAAGGAGGAACCACATCTCATATTGAATTTGGTAACATCTCTGGAGGAGAAATTCTCCTACAATCAAAGCTCCTAACTCCACTTCTACCCCTGGCCACGGCTCCTGCATTGGCTACTGCCATGTGTGTGGCAGATAATTATAGTCTAGCAGCCTTTCACATTTCATAAAATTTTAACTGGAATTGAATCCTAGAGCTACTGTGCCAGCTGAATATTAAGGTTGTTTTGAAAGGTTTGCTTTTGTCTGAAGGGAACAATCTGAGTGGGAGGGAGGAAGGAAGAAATAGTTATACAGAAAAGTTGTTTCAAGACCAGTGTTATTATAACAGTTGTAATGGCACTTTTCTCTCTCCCTTACTAACTGTAATCCTGAACTCTTCATAAATCTTTTTCTTCTTTTTTTTCATGCCTGATTGGCTACTCAGTAACTGAGATGGCTGGGCAAGATGTGGGGGAGTTTATTTTCTTTAGTGTTTGTTTTTTAAAAACCATGAGGATAAATAGAAAGGAAATCTTGACAATAAGAACATTTGATTAAACAATGGTTTAATATGCAAAGAGTTTTCTGTAACATTTGTTCTAAAATACAGTATCTAGCAAGTCAACTACTTCTAAAGTTGTGAGTCTTAGTGACTCACAGCTCTCAGCAAGAGCTAGTGCTTGGCAGGTTCTTTTGAAGAATGCAATACTGTTTAATAGGGATTTATCCATTACAGAAATGTGGACCTTTAAAGGCCTGTCAGGTGCTGGCAAAGATTACAAACTCCATGAGCAAAAGGGTTATCCCTTGTGCCAGCTGACTTCCATGTGTCAAAGGAGATGCCACTGCAGCAGCAGAATCTAAGGAAAAGATTTAGCTTTGAAATCCTTCTCTCTCTTGGCCTTATTGTCAGCATATTTGTGTGGGCACCACAGCCTGGGTCTTTCAAGGAGGTTGGAGTGACAATACCTGTCTCAGGATGATGTCATTCCTGACTGAATTTGTGATAATACAAAGAAGTTCACAAGGTATAAATAGCCAAGAAGAACATGCTCAGGCTGTGAGCCAAAAAGGGGTTTGTTAGGGTTTTATTTTCCTGTTGAAAGATAAATCAGGAGCAGAACTGGAATGTGAAAGAACCATTCTAAGTGTTCTGGAACATCTGGGTTTATCAAATTGCCTAATGCCTATTCTGCTTAGGTAGTTTCTAATCTTTTTTGTTTAAATCCTACTTTACATTTAAATTTTTTTACATGTGATATTCTGTCAATATTGCTGTGTATTTTTTGTTTATCACATGCTGTGAGTTCAGGTTCTCCTGCTTGCAGTAGAATTTAACCCTACTGGTATCCTTACTTGTCAGCTGGGGAAAACAAAACATCACTTATGCCAGGTGAAATTTTGTATTCCTGTCTACCCACCTGCTCTACAGGCCTATGCTCACTGCCCACCACACCTGTACTAGTCCAGGTAAGCTCTCACCCCTCCCAGTGTTGTTTTCATGCATCCCTCCTTCTTTCAGGGCATT
>NW_008661288.1:102496-115305 GCF_000695815.1 Acanthisitta chloris
CCTGGTCTGTTGCTTGTTCCTGTGGTAGTATACTAGGAATACATTTTTAATTCTGGAAAGCATCTGTTCAAGCAAAATAATATCAGCTCTTTTCACTCATACTCAGAAAATGATGATTTCTAGAAGAAAAGCACATAAATCAGGTGGAAGTTTCTAGGAATGTTTTATTCTTATCAGCATGGAGTAAGAAAATTTGTGTTCTGACATTGGCAGAACATGGCTTTCCTGGGTTAAAATACACATTTACCTCTGCTACTGGTTTAGAAATGCGTTAGGAATACACAAAGGATTTTTAAAAATAAAAGCATGGTGCCTCAGGGAGTACTGCTAGTTTAAATAACACATGAAAAGTATTTATGAGCCTTTTTTTATGAGGTGGTCAAAGCAAAGACCATCCAGCATGTAACATAAGACTGGCTAAAGAAGAAAGGTTTTTCAAAACCACATCGGAGAGTTAAGCATGAATGGAATTTTATTTCAAGTCTCTATTGCTTATTTAAATTAATGATGTTTTCAGGTGGAGTCTAAATGATAATACAGATCAAGGTGAGTTTTGCCAGGGAGCTGGACACTAGTCTGTTATTCAAATAATGTTACTGACTAGTGTTGACATAATCCTAAACAAATAATAACTTTAGTGAAAGTGAATTTTAAAATATTTTTAAACATTTTCAAGTGCATTGGAATTGCATTGACTCATTCATTAGCAGTGAAGATTAATACTTCTGAATTGTCCCATGTGCCTTAACAATGGATCTCCCAGTATTTATCCAGTGTGTCCTGCCACAGCAGAATGCAGAATAAAGGTCATTGCTTCTTGTTTTGTCAGGCAGTACCAGCTCAGTAGTTTGTGCTGTGTTTTTGTAGAGTGAATGAGGTTTTCCCTACTGCAGGAAGAAGCTACAGTCCATCCCCATGTCAAGGGATGACTTGCTCCTAGGGGGATTTCAAGTGCTACATACAACTCCAAACTGCTCTCTCACACTCTTTTCTTTCACTTTGTACATTCACACTCTGGTTCCAACTCTTCCTGTCCCTAACTTTCCTATCTCCACAAAGGCCTCTGAGCTAGAAGATTGATTAGACACTCCAATCTCAGGTCTTCTGAGGTGCTACAAGTCCTGGGTACCTACTGACCAAATACAACAGCCTCATTAAAGGTGCACTTGATTCTTCTTGGATTATACCTCACAAACCACGACAACGCTGCTGACTTCACGTTATTCAGTGATTCTGCACTAGGTTTCACAGCAACTGTGCAAGTACTTAAAGGGTTTGCAGAATTACAGGTTGATGAGGGAAACTTGTGAAAAGACATTCTTTTGTTTCTGCCTTAACTATGCAAGTACATATTTAGCTATTTAGGACTTTCATTTGAAATTACTTTTGCAATTACTGTGCAGTACAGTAGGGCAGAATGGAACAAGATTGATTACAATGGGATGATCCTTAACTGCTAAAAGTAAAACATGGACACAAAACCTCAGTGTATCCAGAACAAATTTAGTCTGAAAAAAAGGAGAGCTTCTAGCATGCTATTTGTGTGACTTCATTGTGAATGAGATTCGTGAACTGACCTGAATGCAAAATCAGTTAAACAAATTTTTTTTTACCATATTTTGCTTTGTTGGTTGATTGCTTTTTATCTGGGGAAATTTTTCTTAAGCTGGTATCACTGTTGTCTATTTTGTAAACTCAAACTACAGCTTCCTACAGGAAATGTAAATAAATCCTGGTGACATGGAACTTCAATAACCTTAAACCATTTTACACCTACATGAGAGCGTCTGTGGAAGGGATTAACAAGCTGTAATTTATGTGCAGTACTTCCCACCTTGAGCTAGTTTGCCTTAACTTTCCAGTGTATCCCTAGGCAGACAAACAAACATGGAAAGAGCCTGAGCGGCGCTGGTTGAGTCATTTCATGGAATGATTCCATAGATCTGGGTGCTTGAAATCAATCCAGCACAGAGACTCCTTGATTTTGATGGAGGAGCTTCACTGAAAGGACTCATCATTCACAGCAATGATGCAGTTGAGTAGGTTTTTCAGCTATATGTTGCTAGAGATGAGGGCAGTACATCTGTCTTGGTAAATATTGTTGCTCAAGAGCATGCTGTTGGCTATAGTAATGGAGATGAAAAGCATCTTAAAATGAAACAGCTGCAGTCTCTCAGTTATTCATTAACATTTCATTGTTCAATGTGTTTTATTGATTTTCATAGTGCATAAAATACACGAAATGTGCTGAAAATTCGATACCGAATGTAAGAGCAAACACAGAGAGAATCATGCAGTGTGAGGAATGGTTACACTGAAACAGGCAGTCTGAAACAAGCTGGGCATTAATTCACCAAAGGAAGTGGACTAAACTTCCACCATTCCTTCAAAAACCTGGAAAAAACTATGAAGTTCCTCTGTTGAAGCATATAATGAAATGATAGCAGCTTCTCAAAATAGAACACAAGCCTGTGTCTCTACTCAGTGGGGTGTAAGATCCTGCTCAAAAATGTAAAAGTGTTTGGGCAGAAGGACTTTGGCTCTATCAGTGGGATATAGCTGGATATGTGTATATGCATGTGTGTGTGTGTGAAAGTGGTTTTTTGGGGGAAGCTGTCCTAAACATTTTGCTGCCAAAACCAAAGTTATCTCCCACTGCTTAGTATTACCTGGGTTCAGGAACACAGGGCTTGTAGCACACAAGCTATCTGAATCCATCATCAATTTCTTCTCTTAAAGCCTTCAAGCCTCCAATTCTTTTGGCATAGCTAATCAAGCTGAAAAGGGTAACAATATAATCTGCATGAACAGTACAAACTGTGCCTGGTGGTCAGGAAGCCAAACTGGCATGATCCAAGTCCCAGGGAGGCCAATGGGATGACTCTGATTTCACCCAAAGTGTGCCTTGGGTTAAGTCCAGCAGTAGTACATGTGTCATCTAAGCCTATATTGCTTCCCTCTCAGGGTACTCATTGTCTTAACTTTAAGCAGTTACAAAATAGCAGCACTCTGATAGCAAAGATGTTACCCTCTCACACCAATGAAGCACTTCATCCTGCCAAGGGCCACTCATGCTTTGCAAAGCAGGGGCTGTCTCAAGTGCTGCCTCTGCCCCTGCCAGAAATCAGGGCCCTGGACATATGCAGCCAACATGTGCCCTAACAGGGATGGGAGCATCTAAGGCCTCCAGACAAACCTCATGAAGTTCCATAATGTGATTTCCAGGCCATTTTGGACACTCTCTTCCCTTGGACTGCATGCACAACAAAGCCATAATGGGATTCTCAGTATGCCTGGGCTCAGTGCCATGTGAACAGCAGTTGCATTCTGGAATAGTCTAGCCCTGGGCATTCCTTTCCCATAGCCTGGAAGTATTTCAGGTCTGGCACCCTCTAACAAATTGGTCAGAGAACAGGTTTGGCTAAGTGACCTTTTCTGAACTCATTAATTGATGTTCTTATTAAAGCACCTCACCTTTTCTGCAGCCATGCAGTTAGTTTGCAATGCAGACTATTAGCTTTGCTCTATGGGACCCAAACACTGACCTTCTTCTATTTCATTTTCCTAAAGCCTCTTTTCCTGTGATATTCATTTACATTGCTAAATAGTCCAAGTATATTTCAACTACTATCTGTCTCTCTGTAGAATACAACAGGCACTTATCTGGCACTGTAAATGTAAAAATGATAATAACAGAGCTGTCTCTAAGTGTTTATTTGAACACACCTGGTAAACCCAAGGGAAAGGCTGAATGCAGTGATGTATTTCATTAAAAGACAACTGATGTTTTATTTAACTCAATAATTAAAAGTTTAACAAAGATCACCTTAGGGTGTTTTTTTTAATAGCGCAGTTTCAACTAAATGCCCAAGTCAACAGGTATGATAAATGTCCAAGAGAGTAATTTTAATATAAGTAATAAAGGTTCTTACAGATCCAGATATGTTTCCCTCAAGACAGTGAGAAATGTTTCTACAGAGATTATGATGACTGTATAAATTAGTCTATCATTCTTCTGTGCACAAACTATAGAAGGCTCCCAAATGATTTGAGTAGATAATTTACTCTAGGTCAGGTGTTTGTATGGAGCTGTTAAACAATGGTATTCAGCTGGTTTACTCCCATTCAGAGAGTTTTCTTGCGTATTAGAAGGTTAGTCTGTTGCTTAAAGTAGAACATGTAAAGAAGATTCTGACTGCTCTGTTACCAGATTGGTCATCTTTTCAGGTTTTTTTTGTTTGAATAGGTGCTTTTTATGAACTGAGGTCTTTTGGAGGGACACAAGAAAGAAGTTAGTAGGGCAATGTCTTGAGAGAAGTTAATTAGTGAGAGCATGATATGATAGGGGGATTAAACTCTCGCTTTGTCTTGGTGAAACGGATGTTAGTTCTTGCATGGTCTTTACCCTGTTTGGTGCAGAATCTTGACAGCTCTTCTCATGCATTAAGAGCTATAAAATATGTACCTGTGCTGCCACTCTGACTTCTGGCATTAGCTTTTTTATGTCCTTCCAATCTTAACTTTTTTTCCCCTCCATGCTGCTGTCTTGTAGATGAAATAGTTTCCTAAGCCTTTTGGTGACAAATCACTTTTCCTTTCTGTATAAGGGAAGAACTTGTTGTTATGTTTGGGCTCATTTCTCTTATGCATGACACATTTACCTTGCAAACCTTGTGGTGCCAGAAGATGTTACTCACCCTGACACATATTTGCTGTGCCAGTCAATGCAGGTCTAGTGGATTAACTCAAACCATATTGATGAGTTTTGAAGGTTATCTGGCTGCATTTACCCTGAGTGGCCTGCATAACGTGGAGATGAAGGCTTGGAGAAGGTCCAGTGAGCCAGCAGTGGAGAAATGAGGACAGTTATGTCTTCAACTACTCCAGTCTGATCTGGAAGAATGCGTCACTTCATGCCTCAAGATTTCTTTACAAGCAAACCCTGGTCCCTTGGTATTTTGTGCCTTGGCTTGTACATTTTTAAATATGGCTGCAAAATACTTGCAAGGCAGAGATTTCATACAAGCGTTTGGGCTCCACCTGGCAGCAGTAGTTTACACCATTATTGACCAGCTAAGAGCTTGTCACTTAGTATTTTAGGCATGTGTATAATGCTATATGTATGTTGACTGCATGTGAGCATTGCAGTGTAAAGGAGAGCAATCATAATCTTAGTGAAGTATGAATGTGAATTGTTATAGAATTATCATAATAGTGTTTATAGTAGAAGGTATAAATGGTACCATGAGGCTGATTGAAGCTAAAGAGCTACTTTTCCTGCTCACTGATTACAATTAACTCTTCACTGAATCCCTTGCCAAAGGACTCCATTAAACTACAGTCAATTGACCTTATAGGCTGCATTTTTTGTGTCTTTAAATGCACAGTTGAAGTTTTTCACATGGAGGACTACACATACTCTGACCACAGGTATAGTGATGTGTGCAGAATAATTTACCTGCAGCAGAAGAAATAGCTGGGGCTTTGTACATACTGTTACCTTACACATTTGCAAGCTCTCATAAGTTTTTAAAAGTCCAACTCTATCACCTATTTCTCTAGCTTGTGCGTAAGTCTCCGTCAGTCTGCTCTCGCACTAAGGTATGTCATAGGATTACATTTCAGGAGTTTGAGGGGAAGGAATTATTTCTACATCCCAAAGGGACACCAATTGAAAATATGATCTGGGTGTTCAGTTTCTCAAAGTCCATACGCTACTCATGGTAAGTTTTAAGGCGCTGTGTTTGTATTTGATCAGTCCTTATTTTCAGTATAAGAGCAGAGCCTTGCACCTCACAAATCTCACTTTCTCCATTTCTTTCCTCCAAACAAAACCTTCTCCCCCTGTTCTAGTAACAGTCCCTGATACTGTAGTTGATATATTGCCAGCTCTGTATTTTGCTGGTATCTGCTTTTGCTTTTGTAATTCAGCAGGGTCTATTTCTTCCTCCAAGCCCCACCAAAACTTGACAGAAATCTTCACACCCTCCTTTTTGTTTTAATATTTGATCCCCCCCAATCATCTTCCCTGCTGATTCCCTTAAAGCACCATGAAAACTGATTTTGATCTCACTGTGAATCTGACCAAACAAGATTAGCATTTAACAAAAAACTCTTTTAGAAACAAAGCCCTGAAGACTAAATGTAATCTTGCTCATTCTGAGTGCTGCAGTCATTTGTCCTTGGCTTGTTTTTCCCAGAAATGACTGGCACAGGCATATTTTTTCATAAGGGTAGTTGGCTCTGCTCTCACTTGGCTGGTCTTGGGAGATGATTTCAGTTACAGTTTCATCTGCCAAGTCCCATATTCCCTTGTGACCTAGTTTGGATTTTAGCTTTCCAGCTAGACCACCTGCCTGGTGTTAATTAGTTATGGTTTCCTTTTCATATGCAAAACTGTTTTAACTTCATGAGCTGGCAGAGATTTGCCTGGGCTTCCCTCCTAGTCCTACTGTACAAGCAGTGTTGCCTGCCTAGACCTGTCATCTGCACTATAAAATCAGCCAGCCTCAATCAGAGATGACAAATTGTTCAAGGGGAAGGGGCAGGAGAAGAGAAGCAGCAATTTACTTTCCCATTTCCCACTTTGAGGCTGTTGTTCTCTCTGGACTTGAAAAACCCTTGTCTGACTGATTTGCTGGTCTTTTTTCCAAAAAGTTGATGGTTTTTAATCCAAAACAGGAGCAGTAAGATATGTTCAATAACTTCTAGAATTCCATGTGCCCAACTATATATAGTCAAGATATACAGCTCTGGCAGGGCTATTCTTTCACACCCAGACTATTTACTGTCTGCTTGTTGCTATATTGGGCTGGACTGATCTCCTGTTGCTGTGATAGGTACTCCAGTCAACCTCTGTGCATCCCACCTGGCCCATTCCTGTTGTAACTGGTGTTATGCTATGGAAATTGTTGCAGGCACACATCACGGAAGAACACTACCAGACAAGCTGCATGGCACTGAGGCTGGCCACCAGTCTGGTCCTCACAGGGTTGCCACATTAGCCCACAATATTCTGGACTTCTGATCTGAATAAATAGGCAGACTCTTCTTTTCCTAGCTGCTCTTTCTTTGTATAGACATTCTGTCTGCTAACCCTTTGTAGCAACCTTGTGCCTTTGGTTCTGATCAACAAGCTTCCCTGTATGTTAAACAGATGTTTTTTTCCTGGATTTTATTTCTCCACTTCTGGGGACTCAAGATTTACAGTTTACTTTTTGGAGGTTTGTCATTGTTAATAAATTATGGTAAAGATGGAAAAAATGTTCAAATCTTCTGATGACTCACTCAGATGCCCTTTTAATCCATCCTAGCAGAAGCTTCCTATTTCTTGGTCGGAGATGTATTTCTAAGTTACTGCAGTGAGTGCTTGGCTACCCTGATTCTGGAGTTGTCACCACATCCAGAGCTTCATGTGATTAAATGATCATCAGAGCTCTGTTATCTACATGGGAATCACTTTATGCTATGGCAAAGCTTCTTTTAACACTTCTTAAAAGCAGCAACAAAGACAGCCATTCAAAACAACATTGACATTCCAGCTGTCTGGCACAAAGGCTACCCAATACCAAATAATGCTATGTCAAATACTGATGTGGCTTTGGATTCTGGTAGACACAATTTGGATTCTGGTAGACACAAATATGTGGCTTTGGATTCTGGTAGACACAAACATGAAAAACCATTCCTGTGTGTAGTATGCCAGCTTGTGTGTCTTGTGTCTTTCATACAGTGTATGTCATCTCCGCAAAATTTCATGGACCAGCATCTTTCAAATACAGAGTTACTGTTAAGTTCCTCTAATATGAACACAGACCACACAATTTCACTGAATGACTCCAGACTCATTATATCTAACTGAAAAAGCACCTATTTTTCAGAAAGATATCCAAATCCTCATGTAAGGATTTAAAGTAGGATTCACTTCTAGCTATGTAGTCTTTAATGTACAACAACCTCAAGGTATGTTTGGGAAACTTTCATTTCATTTCAAGACCATCTTGCCTTTAGTGTAGTTTGCCTCCCAAATGAAACCTACGTTAGGTTAGATCAGAGATGTAACTTTCATAGGTAAAACTAAGTGAAACAAACTTTCTCTCTTTCCATCAGTGACAAATATAACAACTTTTGTTTTATCATTTAAGATGTGAATGACATAGTAGTCTTCATCTATATGGCCCTTGTCCCTAAGCTGTGTGATTTTGAAGATGCTAAGTTGGATGACAGCATGGGTGAGGTCATCAGTCTGCTGAGACAGCTGGCATGAGGCATCACCTGCTGCCTTTTTTCTGTTTCTGCACTATGTAGGTTAGTTCTGGACTAACTGTACAAGTGGATAGAAAACAAATATTACATGCAGATAAAGAGAGTGATTGTACTTAAAAAGCTCTAATGTCTGAATTCGGGCTGAATTTGTCTTCTTTCTCCTCGGATACTTTTCATGAAATAACAAGAGACCATTCTGTGAAGATTCAAATTCACTGAAGCCAGGCAGTTCCAATCTTACATACTTTAGACTCCAACCCAGAGATGTGATGAGGATGGAGCTGACCTCAAGTGTATGAGTTACACTGCTGACTGTCACAGAACTACTTACTTGGTTAAGTGTCTTGGTACATCAAAGATTCTGTGAGTCCATTACCAGTTCCTTTGAAATGAGAGGGATATTTTATAGGTCCTTCAAATATCAAAGAGGTAGAGGTCCCTTAATACCACTCAAATTGTGTCTGAACTAATAAACTAAACATGCTTGGAACCACTCTCTGGCAGTGAGTACAAATGGCACTTGGGTTCACATCATCACACTCTTGCCCTCCAAAGCAGGGTCTCTGCATTCAAGCTGTCCACCGGGAAGGATCTTCATCCTTTGCTTGCCCTCAGACCATGCCTGGGTATTGTCCAGGAAAGTACTATTTCATGTAGGCCAAAACCATCTCTGGGACCTTTTTAAAATTTAGGAGTAAAGGTGATTGAAGCCCAGTGCCTGGGAACATTCCTTGCCACTTTTTAATTTACTAGAGTAGTTACAGCCTCAGAGACTGAACACTCCTCTCAGGTTACTTACACAAGCATGCATAGAGGCAGGAGAAAACTGAGAGGCAGATAGTTAGGAAAACAATCACTTTGTGCTCTCTACAAAAGCCACATACACTTAACTGTGATAATCTGGACAAAAGAAAACGGACTTTCACCAGACTGTTGAAATGCTGAAAAATTTCAGACCATGAAACTATTTATGTGCCAAATCCAGATCTTTATCCAAGAAATACTAGAAGTTATAGCTATTTAAAAAAGTGTTAATATGTCTTATAAAATATTACTTTGTACATTTAAAGTTTAATAAATCCTGTTTTGTCAACTATTGGAAAAAGGACAAATAAATGACTGCAAAACAAAACACCAAGAGTTTCTCCAGATTGAAAGGTGAAATGTAAAAGGAGAAAATTCCTAGGCAGGTGTAAACTCCTGTTAAATCAATAGCATTACTGTTCATATCATATACCATTTATGAGCCATCCACTTCCACTGGGTTAAGACTGTACAGTCATGAAGAAAGACCATTTGCACCTAAGAACACCTGTTCTAAACAGATCAAGTACAGCATCCTTATCCAAAGGTAGCAAACCTCTGCAAATAACTCACTGTAAAATATACAGCAAGACAAATTGCACTCTGTGAAACCTGTACAACTTAATATATTTGCAGACCATCTCAGAGAGCAGAGTATGGCCAGTTTCAGCATACGCCCTCATTTTTGAATTTTCACAGAAATTGTGTCCTTTCTCTAAAATTATGCCCATCCCTTCCTTTCTCCAGCAAGACTGTCATTGCACTTTCAGGCCGCGTAAATAATTTGCTGATGTGAAAGGTACAAATGCAGCCCTGCTACCTGCTGGCACTGGGGCCATTGTCTGAAACTTCCCTCTTTCCTACGAATTTGTGTGTACTTCTGTGAAACTGGATGCATTCATCCATGCATGCTTTTAGAGTACCAGTTCTTTTGAAAACTGTTCAGAATAGACATCAGAGCTGATGTACCTTGCATTATATGACTCTATTGAGAATAACTAAGGGGGGAGAAAACTGAAAGAAGGGAAAAAAATATCTGAGAGTTCGAGCAACAGCACATTGCTGCAGGAAGTGGCTAATGAAACTGGATCCCACAGCAGCTGTGCTGTGTTGCATATGGCATCTAGCAAAGATTTCACTGGACTGTCCTGAGGCTAGCAGGAGGATGTACAGCCTGGCACACCTTTTCCAGTGAAGTGACTACTTCACTGGAAAAGGATTTAAATAAACAAGGTGTGTTTGAAAAAGTAAACGTATACTTGCAACTTTTTCGATCCTGTAGGTCATTTCCAATAAAGATTTTGTCAGATGGATTTTCCCTTTGCAGTATTCGTGCTGACAGAGAAGATATTCAGCTGGTCCAGTTGAATAATTAGGAATATAGTTACAGCTAAGATCAAATAAGTGATCTCTGAAATTCCAGAAGTGGTACAAAATGGAAGCAACCTAAGTGGTCCTGAGATACACTTCAGGAATTGAAAGTGAGGAATGGTGGCACTTCTTAAATTCACCAGTTCTTGAGGAGTTACCAAACTATCACATGAACAGGACAGGCTTTGAAATGTTTTCCAGGTCTGTGGGTTGAAAGGGAGGAATTTCTCACAAAGAAGGGTAAAATGAAACCTGTAGTGTGAGGAGGAACCAGCCCACTTTCTAATTCATCATACATAAAAGCCAAGCACCAGCCACAAATTGAGCTGGGATTACTGCAGGTCTTTTAATAAACTACAACCTTTCTAGGGCAGAACCTTTGTCAAAGACTATTGGGAGTCTCATTTGAGGATGACAGGGAGTAAGATCATGCATATTTCATTACTACATAGGTAACTTGTGTGATACGGTCTTAGGTTTTGAGTAGCTAATGGATAGTGCTGTGGATGTAGCCCTGCTTGAATGGAATGCTGGCTTGAGAATTTGATAAAATTTTTTCTAAAGCAAGTTTTTCAGCCTGAATTGAGCTCCCTGCTGCTGTAGCTACTGACTAATAATGTTCTCTGAGCTAATCAGTTTCAAACCAGTGTGGCCATGTCTGTACCCTATTTATCCTTTAAAAAATGCAATTAATTTCCCTAGATTTTAACTATCTGATGTTTTCAAGATAGTCTGTTCTACCCATCTGGGATAGGGAAGCTTGACTCTGAACACAGGATTAAATGGCTGTAATGAGAATGGCAAATACGCCAGGGAATATGACAGGCAGAAAGTCTACTTGTGTCCCACTGTAGGCTTGAAATTAATAAGGGGATCTAAGATCCCTGTAAGTTCCAAACCAATCTATATTGCCTGGATGCCTTAATCTGTGCTTTCACTATCATCCAAGGACACAGAGTCAGACAAACTGCTCCAAAAGCACCTTAGACAGATGAACCTCCTTCTGGATGTGCTTGTCTCTTCTTTAGACACCAAAGGAAACTTAGGTCATGAGCTAGGACAAGCTCATAACTTTTTGCTAGGTAGACATATGTGAAATGACTCCAGTATAGTTAAACCCCTCCAGTTCACTGTTGCCAAGACAGGTGTGGTGAGCAAATTAAGCCCACTGCTACTGAAGCCCAGCTGCTTGCTCCTACCCACCTCCCAGAGGCTATTGCCTCCTCAGATCTGCTTGTGTAAATAATTGCCAGTGAACTTTGGGTTTGTGAATGAACCAGGGGTAAAAAACTGGCTGATCAGAGCATTCTGGAGTGGAAACCACTAAACATGAATCATTAGCAGCTGGGCTGCATCATTTGTCCATGACTGAAGTTTTAATTATGTGATCTTGAGCCTCATCCCTGCATGGCAGAGTATTCTGTATTATTGTGAAGGTTATCTTGCCTAAGGAAAGGAGGAAGAGTAGTTACACTGCTGTAACTGTGTATGTGAGCACAGGAGAGAAGCAGAAAAAGCCCATGGTAACTCCTCAGGCAGTCAATGTGTCGTGGTTTAACCCCAGCCAGCAGCCAAGAACCACGCAGCCTCTCACTCACTCCCCCACCAATGGGATGGGGACAGCTACAAAAACTCATGGGTTGATATAAAGACAGTTTAATAGAGAAAGCAAAAGCTGCACACACAAGCATCGCAAAACAAGGAATTAATTCACTGCTTCCTGAAGACAGGAGGTGTTCAGCCATCTCCAGGAGAGCAGGGACCATCACGCGTAACGGTTTCTTGGGAAGACAGACGCCATCACTCCAGATGTCCCCCCTTCCTCCTTCTTCCTCCCACCTTATATACTGAGCATGATGTCATATGGTATGGAATATCCCTTTGGTCAGTTTGGGTCACCTGTCCCAGCTGTGTCTCCTCCCAGTCTCCCATGCATCCCCAACTTCCTTGCCAGCGTGGCGGCACGGAAAGCAGCAAAGGCCTGGACTCTGTGTAAGCTCTGCTCAGCAATAACAAAAACATCTCTGCATTATCAACTCTGTGCTCCGCACCAAACCCAAACATAGCCCCATACTAGCCTCTATGAAGAAAGTTAACTCTACTTCAGCTCTAACCAGCACACAATGTGAAGAAACAACCCTGTGAGGGTTCTTCAATGGCAAATCTGAGAAATCAGCTGTGTGGCTAGTGTGACTACTCAGCACCACATGGTAATAAAACGGGAGGTGGCTAAACAATTTTAGCTCTGAGTTCCTCTCAGTTAGTTATGTTGTGATGGTTTTTCAGAAATACCTTCCTGTCATCTGCAGTGAAAACTTTCAGTGGTAGGTCATGAAAGAAAAGCAGTATGTGTGCATATTCAGTTCCTG
>NW_008661288.1:115331-192181 GCF_000695815.1 Acanthisitta chloris
TCTATACACAAGATGCTACAAAAAATATTCAGATATATTATGTTGCTCCTGGTCCCCTGAATCCCTAGTGGGTTAAAAGCTGCAAGCTCTGTGTGCACTCACATCCCCTGGAAGAACTACAGTAATATGCAAATGGCACATGTCATCACTAATTCCTGGGAAAGATAGAGAAAATATACAAAAGTTTTAATGAACGGAAGAAGAAAGAGAAGTGGTAACTGACATTTCTAGCTAGGGAATATGACAATCAACAGCAGGGCTACCAGCCAAATCCTCTTATAGGCCCAAAAATGCTAAAAGCTTTAGCTGAGTGTAAACAAATGCCATGTTTGGTGAAAAGCAGTCTTGTGGGACAGATCTGTTAACCATCAGTGGGCATGTTTCATCTCACCGCTCCTTTCCAGCCAGTTAAAGAGAGCTTTGTGTACCTGCCTCCAGACAGGAGCTGCAGCTCTGTGACGCAGGAAACCATTGCCTTCCCCTCAGGCCTAAAATGAAGGCTGTAGCTCCTGCCTACATATATAAAATATAATATAGACCATTTATAAACACAGAATCCTTCAAACGCTTTCCCTTAGGCTACCACTTTTCAATTTATACACAAAGAGAACAAGGGAAATGTCAAATTCAGGTGAAAACTGAGGACAGATTTATTTTTTAATTTAGTATATAAAGTGAACCCGTCTTGTTACATTAGCCTGAAATTGCATGAAGTATTGTTTATTGCTTAAAAAAATGAAATAATACCTTCAAAATCTGTGCAAGGTAAAGCACAAGCCCAGGAAAACATTTAACTGTTGGCTTCACCCTCAGCTCGGGAGCAGTCCCATTACAGTCAATGGTAGTGCTTTTGTACTTGATGTTCTGCCTGTACTTTGACGTACCTTCGCCTTGGGCCTCGATGACCTTCTTGCACGAGAGAAGCCAGACTTTCCCCTTTTGAGTATGTTCTTCATGCCTGCACAAGCCAAAAGCCAAGTTGTTCAGCTCATCCTGAGTTCCCAAAATGTTTATTGATTGTCACGTGTTTAGAGTCCATGAGCTGATAAGCTGGTGAATCAAAGCATCTCGAAGAAAATATTTAACAGCTTTGGTTGATTTTAACAGCTTTTCTTGTATTTCTTCCAAATTATTTAACTCAAAGCAGATATTTACAGAAAGGGACTGCAAAGTCTGATGACACTGTTTGTGGGTGGTGCATTGGACTTTTGCTGTCCAATGTTACTTGAGAGGAGGTTGTAGCAAGGTGTCAGTCCCTTCTCCCAAGTAACAAGTGAGGATGAGAGGAAATGGCCTCTAGTTGCATCAGGGGAGGTTTAAATTAGATATTAGGAAAAATTTCTTCATTGAAAGATTCATCAAGCACTTAACAGACTGCCCAGGGAAGTGGTTGAGTCACTGTCCCTGGAGATATTTAAAAGACATGTAGATATGGCACGTAGGGACATGCTTTAGTGGTGGACTTGGCAGTGCTGGATTGAAGACTGGAGTCAATGATCTTAGAGGTCTTTTCCAAAGTAAGCTATTCTATAATTCTATAACTCTGTGATTCTATGACTTGGTTATCTTCTAACCTCAGCTGTTCTGTGCCTTTAAAAGAAAACCTACAAGAAGCTAAAGCAATGCTGAGAAATTCTCCCAGAATTGCACAGACTGTGCTTGCTGTAGTAAGTCTCCTTCCTGCAGCAGTAACTCACTGGGATCAATCTACCATCACAGAGCCCTAATACATCAGTGGGGATCTGAGTAGCCACAGTGGCCAAGCAATGGGAGGCCCTAGCAGAAGCCTCCTCAAGCATTGCTCCGCTGCAGAGAAGGGAGTATCCTGGATGCAAAACACTTTCAGGGAAAGCAGAACCCACTCAAAGCTGGTGCACTTGCTTTATTTGACTATCACAGTGATAAATCTGTCATTAACCTACTGATGACATGCAGCTCATAACATTAAAATAATTACAATCTGATGAACAAACTCATGAAAAAATGTTATCGGCAAGAAAATGATGTTTGAAAAATAATCAAGTGCATAATTGCATATTATTTAGGAAAACACCTAAATTTCCTATGCTGAAGGTAGTTTGTGGATGCTTTTATAATTCAGGAAAAAAAGTCAGGTCAAATCGGTGCACTTTTCTGGGACTGTTTGGTGATGCCAGTCACACAGGCTCATTCTTTATATTTTACACTGTAATTTGAGTAGAGCTATCCCACAGCTGTACCTTTTTTTTCACCTGATAGGTATTTCGAGGATTTCTCACCTGCAGGCTAGGAGTGTTTACAGGCAATTGCCAATTTTTTCTACCTTGATAATTTCCCAGTGCTAAAAAGTTAACCTTGCTAACTTCTCTACTGTGGAAAATTTTCTTACAATACCTAAAGGTAGCACAGTAATGACTACTGGCACAATCTGAGCCCTGAAACACAATATTCACACGGATTCAGGCTTTTGTTTTCTAATCTGAAGAAATTATTTTATAGTTCTTAATCTCAGGCCCCTGGGTTATAGGGATATACCTGTGGATTACCCAATAGGCACAGCTAATTGACTAAGAAGTTGCCCAGACTGATGAATTTAAATTAAACCAACAGGGATGATCTGTGCCTCCAGGATCTTTGACCTTGCTGCTGGCCAGAGCTGCGTAGTCAGCGGTCCCTGGGTGAGATTCTCAGGCTGCATCCTCATCCTGAGCACATACTGTCTCCTGCCTTTCCACAGCACCACCTCTGTCTCCTACCCTTCTTGGGGCACCAGATGTGGTGAGACATCACCGCTTATCACCAGGAAAACAAAATGTAGTGCACACCTGGCTCAGAACAGCTGGAATGGACACACTTCTTCCTTCAGGGGAAGTGGAGAATCCTCCAGGAGAATTACTCCTGGGCCTCTGTTACAAAAATAAAAATTAAACCCAATCCTTCCCCACTCACCTCCACCCAAAATTTGAGTAGAACTACTCAGGTATTTTCTTATGTGAAAGCCCCAAGCTTGCCTTCCCTCTCTGTCTTGTCAGGACCCTGGAATCAGGCCAAATGATTTCACTTAAAGAGTCATGTCTACATGCAGAAGAAGTGAATCAGTTTTACAGTGTTGTCTCCTGCAAACATACAGTTGCTGTGGTAAGATGCAGACCTACCTCAGGGATAAAGTACAGTTCAGATCAGCTATTACCTTCATTTTATCCACTAACCCATCTTTCCTAAAACTCGTTCTAACAACTGGAATCACTCTGACAATTTTCAAGCAACTTTTTCATGTGCTAGAGAGATTAAGTGGCCAAAAGAGGCATCACTCCTTTATCCTTCAGAGCAGAACTTGCCTGCATAGCTGGACAGGAAAAAGTGCCTTCCAAAATCAGTGAAACTTTGACTAGTCCATAAAATCACAAAAAAAATAAAATCATCTACTTTCTGTTTGTTACCATTAACTATTATGAATGCACAGTCCAGTGATATTAGGCATTCCAGTGACATTCAAGGAAAGTTCATAAAGTTAAAATACAGATCTGAAAGATTTTCACTACACTCTTACGTTGTCTGTTGATTTATTTTTTTTTCCCCTGGCCACAGGTAGTGTCATGTCAGTTTTCTTTAGGAATTTCATCTGTATGAAAGAGAAAACAAGTCAGCTAATAGTAAAATGTCTTTCTAAATGAATTGTAGAAATAATTACATACCATAGGCTTTTCCCATACCTCTGCCCAGGAATGAGGAATTTCTTCATTGGCTTCTTTTGGTGTCATATTCCTGTTATCATTCTGAGGCATAGTAGTAGTGTGAATAATGTTGCATTATTTTATTTCCTATATAAAATCTGAGAAGAGTAGAGCCTTAATATATATTGTATTGCATTAGAATAATTTCTGGGGAATGTAGGACAGTATTGACACAAGCAATTCCTACCCATTTGGTGAATGGAAAATCAGCAAGGTGTGACACCCAGAGTCTAGCAGACATTCATGAGCTCTAATACTTGGCTGGACTCAGGTTCTGATTGTAGGTGCAGAAGTCTAATAAGACAGAGCCAATGTATTCCAAGTGATAACGCTCTAAATTATGAGGTGATCCTAAAAAGAAACATTTTTTTCAGGGAAGTTTTACTTTAAGCTCTAAAAGGAAGGAATAGGTCAAGGAAAATATAAAATATGTTGGCAAATGGTCATGAAATATGTGCAAGTATGTACTGGTTTTGCTCTGCAAACTTTCCATGTACCTGATGCTTTAAGTGATCATTCTTGGAATGTATTGTTAAGTCATGAATATGTATTTAGCAAACAGAATAACTATTTGAGGTTTTTGGTCAAGTGTAAGGAAATATCTAAGAAAGCATAGCCAAAAGGAAAGTGCTTGCCCATTGTACAGTAATGGATGTGTGTGGGATTCAAAATACAACTTTGAGGAAACACAATATACACCATATGACTAGCAAAACAACAGACTTACACTGCTACTGATATGGCTGAAAATATACTTAGGAAAGCTCCAGAATGTTAAATAAAGGAAACTTTGGATCTGTTGCTTGCTCCCTCATCCTTCCTTTCCCAGCCACCTAGAAACAACAGTGTTCCTGTACTGTCTGTTCTTTCCCATCCCAGTGAGATGAGGGAACAGGAACCACAAAGCTAGAATTATTTTGAATTTAGGATTTCCAAAGGCAATACTGAAGACTTAAGTTTTATTAGCAACATGTGCAATTTATTCTGTGATTCTGTGATTCCCTCAGTGTTACTGTAACTAAGTGCCTTAGCAGCCAGAGCAATAATGGGCTCCAAAACCTCAGTACTTTTGTCTGGTGGTTCTGTGAACTGATGATTCCTGAGCCACTGACAAGTAAGAGATTTCAATCAGATTACCTGAAAGGATGCCAGGAAGCATGATAAATGAAGGTAATTAGTCACTGTCTTTACAGGTCTGACCGGTCTGTAAAGTACAAGACAGTCTGTGGCTCCTGCAGACAGGAAATCACAGGGTATCCCATCTCCCTGCTAATGGGGCTCTGAATACACCTCCTCCAAAATTAAACATCAACACAGCACTGAGAAAGGAAGATGGACAAATGAAGAGAACCTTTAAATGCCTTGATTTTTTTCCTGAATTATAAAAGCATCCACAAACTAACTTCACCATAGGAAAATTAGGTGTTTTTCTAAATAATATGCAATTATGCACTTGATTTTTCTATACAGTATGTGCACAAGCAGTCAGATCTGGAAATAGGCATGACCCATTGACTCAGATGGAGGACTAGATCCAGCCTCTTTCAGAGCCTAGAGCTGTCCAGGCTGAGGCATAGCTATATTATTACAGAGGGACTTACAAAGTCATTGCTGATATAAGGCACATATCCCCACAGTAATAAGCTTAGACATAAAGGAACATTTCCCATAGATCAGGTTACAAGTGAGAATTGTACATGCATTTCTATATATTTAAATTCCTACTAACTAGGAGGTGAGTGTAAGTAGTAACCACTCTGTGGGCCAGCTGTCCCTTTATGGTTATCAAGCCATAAAGTTCTCACATGAGAAAAGGTGTCAGTATACCTAAAGACAGCAAATCATGTGGAGGTGTTGAAGAAGGTGAAGATTTACTGCAGACATATGCGACTGGGCATTAACTTGGCTGAAAGTCATTGATGCTGTTGGAGGAGAAAGGAATTGCTTGTCTCACAGGCTGTGGCACTTTATGCATTTTCTAATGTACTTTTTCATAGCAGAAAACCATATGTAAATCTTCTTAAAAACAGGGGAAACATATTTGCAGCTAAATCCATTCTCACCTACGAACAGACACGTTGAGGCTACCCCCTTACCTGTGGTTTTAATTGAAATCAAGATGGCAAAATTGGAGCAAATACTGAGCACTGTGGCTTTCCCCTCCATCCCTGGGAGACAAGATGCTCCGGAAAGGGAGGATCTGTTAGGCCAGGAAGGCCAAAAATCTACAAATGGATTAGCATCTTTTCTCTACCCCTATGAAATTGTGACAGTTTCAGTGTCATCATAGCTGGTTCCCTGTACTGCTTTCTGCAGGACAGGTACAGGGGAGAAAAACAGTCCCTCATCTGCAGCTAATAATTTAGCACTGAAAATGGATGGAAAATGAACAAATTAGACAACAAAGTGCCTTGTGATCTATATGCCATTGCCCTGCACATGGCAAAATTGCAGGAGAGCTGCTGAGGGAACTGCTGGCTGCTGACAAAGCCACCCCAAAGGGATGGCAAGGGGTGGAAGAGGAGGTGAAGGTTTTGTCCAAGAACAGCGATAGTTACACATAGAGCCTGCAGAGCAGAGCAGATGTTGGTTTTCAGACCCATTGCAGAAGAATTGTGGCTGCAAAGCAGCAGCAATGCTCCTCCAGACCTCTGAAGGGTGCAGGTGTAAATACAACCTTTTGAACCTCTGGCATCAGAAATCTCCCTGTGTCCTGAGTGAGGAGCTCTACACAGTTATGAGATCAGATAAAGGAATTGAGGCTTTAAAATCAAGTACATGGATATAGCAAAGAAGCAGGACCAAATATTTCTCTCTGTTAGTAATAGTGTAAATTCTTATGAACTCGCTGGAAGTCAGTGAATCTTGTTCCAGATTTGTGCAGGCTTGTCCCATTATCTTTGTTAATATACTTAAATTAAGTCTTGTCCCAATTCGAGTAACAGACTGTGCTGGAAAAGTATAATGAAAGCTAGCCACAAAGTTCTAGAAATTCAGTTACTAAGCACAGAAGAGGCCCGAATTGGCATTTTATTTTTGTGGGTAAATTTTGCTAAATGCAAAGATTTTAGCCAACATATTTACTCCACAGAACAGTGTTTTGCTGGAAAGAAAAATATTTGCTATGAAATATTGTAACTCACTATGTTTAAATGGCATTTTTTTCTGAGAAAATTGAAGACAACGTATTTTGTTTTGAACTAAAGATTTGAATTGCAATGTCATGTTGTTACCTAAAACAAGGTCTTGATATTTTTGCAATATGATATTTGATTTTATGAAACACATCTCTCTTCTGATAAAAATGTCCACTTTCTTGGTGGACAAAACAGTCAAGATCCCAAATTGTTTAGCACCTTTCATACCATTAGTTACTTCAGCTATTCTTACTTTTGGTCCAGCAACGAATAAAGAGACACCACTTAATGAACCTGTTGTAACAAATTCTCTCGCTTCCATGAACTATGTTGCAATTCATACACAGATAAAATTGCTAACAAAGCTGTAAAAAAAAAAAAACAAACCACAGGTATTTATTCCTGGAGAGATTCTTTTGGGAGATGTATTTTCTACTGCTGATAAAATGTGTGATTTACAGAATCAAGATCACTGGAAACCCTCGTAGTCTGGTCTTGATGTGCTCAGGCTCAGAGTAAGCTGAATGGGTACTGTAAAAAAAGTAGAGTATTAGAGCACAACTTATGTTATTTATTTCCATAACTAATAGAGCATTTGTCACTGTAGGTCTGGATTTCCTCTAATAAAAGATGGCACAGAGTATATCTGATTGAAAAAAAATCCATTGTGCCTATTGCTTCTTTGCCTTAATATTGTTAGGTGAAACATAGCATCCCTGGCACATATTTTGCATTTCTCTAATGCCACCTATTTTATTAAACCCTTTATGTAAAACCACATCAGTGGTGCTGAGGGAAAATAACACCCCCACTAATTTAGATATAGTCAAACCAAAACCATTTTCACAAATGACTGGCAGATTTTTGCATTTGGTTTACATGGTTGGGCATGTTTGCTTTTATTACTCAGTTGTTTTTAATGAGTAAATTTGTTTAGACTATGGGGAACTTAAAATAATTGTAAATACTCTCTGGATGGCTATTGAAAGGAGAACTCAAATATTTTTCAGAATGCACTGATATATAAAAAACCTAGCAGGTTGGGGGTGTTTTTATATCTATAGTCTCCAATAGGTCATATATTTTTCCTGAACCAAAATCCTCGGGATTTCAGCAGAAGACCCAACTGAAGACAAGGAATATATCTGGAAAATCTGGAAGCAAATCTAATCCACCATTCCAGCTTCCAGCTCAGTCTGGAAACAGGCACTCAAAAGTTATTTCAAAATATTCCCAAGACTACTAAGTTTCACAACCGTTTTCCAGCAGTTGCAAAGATGAAGTTGTCTTGGCCTGGCGTGTTTTCTGTTCTTGCAATGAATGTAGCTTCACAAGTCTGAATCTAATTTATTTGCCACAATAAAATTATCACAAACACAAAATCTGTCAGACCCAAGTTTTGAAATCCTTAGTCAGATCTAATTAGGCAAAAGCCTGGCTCTAATTAGAAAAAAATATCACATACTCCCAATTCACCTACAGTGCCTTGCATAGAACACAATTAGGTTCTCCCGTGGAAACAAATTTCACTCTTCTACCACAAATAACAAAACCCATTATGTGAAAGGTAATCTATTGAAATGAAGAGCTCTTCAAATTATTTGACTTCTAAACTAACACAAGTATTCTTAATATTAGATTTTATGTAAGAAGTAAAACTTCTGAACTGTTTAACTAAGAGCATATGCCTGAGAATTCTTGTGGTTATACACCATATTTCTGATGCATGTCCTATACATCAGGTTTCCCATTAATTTCTCCGGAACAGGGATTTCCCTCATAGTACCCTTTGTGGTACTAACCAGTTTCACTGAGTTCACTTCCCAGTTTTTCATCTATGTCACATTCATTCATAACAAATGTAATAAAAAACTCAAGTTTCAATTTTTGCTAATATTTATGCACTATGCCCATAAAAAGTAATTGAACTGCTCATATGAGTAAAAATTTGGCCTTCTGATTTGTATCAGATGTGCAGAAGATGGTCTCAACATTTCATCACTCTTGTAATTTAATAAAAATTTCTATATGATGAAGAGAAAAGGCTGAATACAAGAGATTCCTCTGCCAGACTGATGAAAGCTTAGAGCAAGTGTACAGATTTAGACTGAAGAAACACACAGGCACTTGTGCCATGCTTCAGTTCATCTGGTATGTACAAGGAACCATAATTACAAACACAGGAATGTCTGACATGTACTTGCCCACATAGTGCTGTTGTATCTCTGCCAGAACAGGGAGTAAATATATCGCTGGAGAGTTACAGTAGAGATAATATGAAAACAATTATCACTGGTAATTTCAGGCACTTCAGGGTAGTCATGTTCGCTGGCCCATCTGAACTTTCTAGCATTTTTGAAATTATGAAGAAATAGATAAATTTATCAAATATGAAACTCCAAGACACTTGCCTTAATACTCACCTTTCATATACAAATAAATCACTATTAAGTATAGTCACCAATGCAAATCTAAGAGAGAAAGCCACTGAATTGCAGCTGTCCCTCCAAACACGTAAACATGTTCCTACAGATAAAAGCAACTTTGTATTATCACCACCACAGTAACTAACTACAAAAAACCTCCCAAAAATGGGGAAAGGGAGAAGTCTTTCTCTTTTCACAAGATTATTAAACACTAAATTATAATTTACAGTATGCTCAATACAGGCACTGGTCTCTGCAGTATGTTAGATATTAGGGAATGGTTGAAAAAATGTGTATGTCTGTGATTTGTACAGGTTTTGTGGGTAGTAAACTGTCTCCTATAGCAAGCCATATAGGACTATTTATGACTGCAGTCAAGCCGTGCTGTCAGCAGCCTGACCCAGCTTTCAGCATGTGATTACAAGACCCAAAGAATTTTATGCAAAAGTGTGAAATTTTATGTACCCTTTACTGAAACACAGTGTGGTGAGCACAGCTCTGAAATCACCCTGTATTCAGTTCTTTTCAAAATTTGTTAAACTGAAATGTAAGATTTGTCACGTTTGTCAGTTTGGTGGATGTTTCTTAGATCTTCTGTGTAGTTCCTGAACTACAATTAGTAATATATAAGCAGATCATTTAAATAGATTAGGTTTTGAGGCATTACAGATAAATTGCCATAGATAAGCAGTTCTGCAAATGAGTCATTTTCTCCTGCAGGATTCTATACCAAGTGGTCGATGCTGTGTGACAGGCACTTGCCATGGCAGGGTGGGGTGCACCCGAGGATCTTCAGTTATGCAGCATCACCTGCCCAGGCAGCAGACAGGCATGCAGCCCCCACAGGGCTCTGCTGCCCCAAGCAGCTGTGGCAGAGCCGGGTGGGGGCAAAGGAGAGTCACCTCCTCCAGAAAGGAGACTCAGGTCATGCCAGCTGCCTGCTCAGCTGGTGTGACCAAAGAGCTGAAAAGTGACCTGAAATCAATCTTCAGTTAAATACTGTTATTTAATGTTCTGTTCAAAGCATATTGCTGAGCACATGGAAGAACACACACTGCTGTCCAGATTTGCAAATATTTCAGGATCTGAGGTTTTCTGAACCTCATATTCAGATACCCAAATATTTATAAAAATTTAAAATTACAGAATCACAGAATAATAGAATGGACTGGGTTGGAACAGACCTTAAAGATCATCTATTTCCAACTCCCCTGCCATGGGCAGGGACACATTCCACTAGACCAGGTTGCTCAGAGCTCCATCCAACCTGGCCTGGAACACTGCAACTACTCTGGGCAACCTGTTCCAGTGCCTCACCACCCTCACAGTAAAGAATTTCTTCCTAATATCTCAGTCTGGTGCCTCCACTTCTTTTGATGGAGCCCAAGATACAATTGGCTTTCTGAGCTGTGAGCACGCATTGTCCTCCATGTGTCTTAGCATAGCTTCAGGGAATATCTGTCCTATGATCTTCCCATACACAGAGAAGAGGCTGACAGGTTAGTAGTTCCCAGGGTTATCCTTTCTACCCTTTTTAAAGATGGGTATAATTCCGTTTTTCCAGTCACTTGTGACTTGAACTGACTGCCATGAATTTTCAAACATCATGGAGTGTGGCTTGGCAACTACATCAGCCAATTCCTTCAGGACACTGGGATGTATCTTGTTGGGTCCAATAGACATATAAATTCAGGTTCCTCAGGTGGTCATGAACCTGATCTTCTCTTACAGTGGGAGGAACTTTGCTCCCCCAGTCCCCATCCTGCTGTCCACCCACTCGAAAGATGTGAGAAGACACATTGCCATTGAAGACTGAGGCAAAAAAAATATTGAGTATCTCAGTAATTTCCTCATTTGTTGTTACAGCTTGTCCAGCATTGTTTGTCAGGGGGATTACCCCTACTTTTACCTTCCTTTTGTGGTTAACGTACCTGTTGAAGCCCTTCTCATTATCCTTTACTTCCCTTGCCAGGTTCAGTTCCAGCTTGGCCTGGGTCTTCCTCACCCCATCCCTACACAACTGTACTTCATCTCCATATTCTTTCCAAGCAACCTGTCCTTGTTTCCACCTCCTGTGTATTTGCTGCTTTCCGTTTAGCTTGACCAGGTGTTCCCTATTCAGTCATGCTGGTCTCTTGCCTTCCTTGACCATTTTCTTCCTCCAGGGGACTGCTAGATTTTGCACTCTATGGAAGATTTCCTTAAAGATCTGCTAGCTCTTGTCCCTGAGGGCTGTCTCCCAGGGGATCCTATTGAGTGTCTGCTTGAAGAGCTGGAAGTCTGATTTCCTAAAGCAAAAATAGCCTACAACCCTGTCAGACTGTGTTTGTAGTCAGACCATCACAGGAACTCAGCATAGAACACACAGGGGTCCAGAATGGAAACAGCTTTATTGAAAATTGTCCCCCAGTGGATAGCAAGATGGGAGAGGAAGGAAGGCATATTGTAATAAAAAACTAGCAATGAAGAAACACATGTGCATAGGCTGGGAAGTGCAGGATCCAGGAGCATACTGTTTTAAATGTGTATCAGCTCCTCTGCACGTTCACCATGTGCACACATGCGGTAGGTCTAATATGGCACAGAAGTATTGGATTTACTGTGCACATGCTGTAAAGCTCATCTATGTGCACAGAGTGCAAATGTTTGGCATTTGGGGAGCAGAACTTGAAGAAACAAGAAGTGAGACTGGGAAGCAAGAAGTCTGAAAGAAAAGCAAGGGCAAAATTGGGGACACACAGCCCTTGTGTCAAGTCTTTCCATGACCCAAGTACCAAAAAATGCCCACTGAAAATCTAAATACTGGATGGTAAGTACTCTGCTTTCTCCTAACTACCAACTACCTACCTATGGCCTAACTGCCAACTGTGTCATTCTAAGAAAGGAGATTGTTAGAAGCTTTTAGAAGGAAATACTACACCTTAATAGCACCTCCCATACTGAAGGATATATCACTAGCACAATGATTAAACACTCCCAGGGTTGACAATGACAGCTGACAACTCTGTTGAAACTAACCCCAGTTGTCTTTATGGGTAGACATGTCTGTTCACACTGGAAATGGCTTTTCCGTTTCCTTCTCCTCTATTTGGCAAAAATCATTTTTTTAGCATGCTTTTAAACTTTGGGATAATTAGAGCATTGATCCTGAAATCTGAGCCATTGTGAGGTAGACACAGACCTGCAATTTGTGCAGACTTATGGGTTTCAGGGTCTGTAGTCTCATATCCGATTGGAGATTTGGAACCTTTTTTGCATGTTCACACAGGAATGTTCTACTGGGGATAATCACAGCAAGTGCTAGAAAACACTCATATGTCTTACAAGGAAGGGAAGACACCCATTTTTATCTGCTTCAGCCCAGATTGTAATGCTCTCTGCCTGATGAACAGCATGCCAGAAAAAAATGGAGGCCTGGATTCCAGGAGATTTATTGTACCTTCTGTAGCTGCCTTTTGAACTGGGAATCACTTGTAGTCCCCTCCAATATATTGCAATTGAAGAAAGAAAGAGAATCTGGTAGAACACACAAATATCATCTAGCTTAGAAGCAATTTTTTCCCCTGAAATCTATTTATTTTCCTTTACATATTCATATAATTGTGCTAAACTAATACACAAGTTACAAAAAACAGTGCACCACATGTTCACTGGATGGTCTTTCTACAAGTTGTTGTTTTACTCATAAGCAAATGATCTCTTCAAGAGGAACTCTTTCAGTTCACAAGTCATAGATACTGTATGACTTTTGGTCTACTGTGTTTAAAAATCTGACAGCTTTGTCAAAATAATTTGATACAACCCAGTACATCAAGGGTTAGCTGATTCCTACAGCCCACATGACTAATTTGGATCAAGAAAGAGGAGGAGAATTGATGCAAAAGGGGCTGTGCAAGGTGCAAGGTGTGAGCTGAAAAGGACAAGCAAGTCTAAACACATTTATTTTGCGTTTAGTTCTGCAAATTGGTAAAGCGAGTTCAGAGGTGAAGACCAAGGTCATGAAACATCCTGAGAGCTTTGTCCTTTCTGGTGGTGAATTTGCAGAGGAGATACAATCCTGATCATACAAATCAGATCCATACTTAGGAATTCAGAAAAGAAACGTGACTGCAACAATTTAGAAAAATCAGGTTTTTTAAGTGAAAACTCTGTTTCCCATAAGGCAGACATGTTTTTTAAAAGGTGTTCCTTTTTACATGGGAAAACGCTGATATTGGAAAAGCTTCAGTCAATTAGCAAGGACATAATAAGAGTGATTCTGGGTTTGCAAAATCTCATCAGTTGGATTGCTTCAAAACCAGAAGCTGAGCCAGCTTGTCACAAGATACCACATCTCTGCATCCTGCTGCTCAGATTCCAAACAGTCCATAAAATATCTTGGGTTAGGTGAGGCTCCTGTTAGTGTTTCCAATACAAATTTCGTTATCCAGGAAGTTTTGATGCACCTGGAGTCCCCAGATTTATTTTTTTTCACTAAGTAGCAGCTATCTCAGAATGTAGCAGCAAGTCCTGAAACCTGGAGCACTGAGGGTCTACCTGTTCTCTGGTGAGCAGCAATACATCTGGCTACAATGTATGGGATTTTCCAGCTGGTGCCAAAGGTATTTTCACTGCCCAATGCCAGTCACCACTGCAAAGGCTTCCAATCCTCTCTGAGCTCTCCTTAAAAACCGAAGCTGCCCCAAAGCCAACAGTTTGCCACACTATGGATTGTTAGTAACCCTCTGGTGCCAGAAGTAACAGCTGAAGTTAAGTGAACTTGCCCAAGGCCTAATCCTTTCTTTACACCCAACACCACATAGCACACCTGCAGGGTGGTCCCTGCTCAAAGTCCCAGTTCCCACAGGTGCAGCTGTCAGAGTAGATCAAGTTTTTAAGATGAGGACCTGAGTGAGGCTCAGGATATGGCCCATGCAGTGAGGCAGACTCCTGTAGCCATTTTATTCCCTACTTCCACATCTCTGTGACTGTCTTTTTATCTTCGAAAATCCCTTCTGAAAATGTCTTCTTCTCTGACTGCTTAAATGCTCTTCTTCCAGCATATCCTATGCAGCAATGAGGTCTGCTCATTGCTGATTTAGTTCTCACTCACGGTTATTTCTAGATTTCTGTGCCCTTTGCCCACCTTCCCTTGCACTTAACTGCAAGTGTGATGCAAAAAAAAAAATGTAGTGAAGGTATTCAGGACTTTCCAATTACCTTTGATATCAAATTTCGTAGTTTTCTTCAAAACTCAACTCATATTCTTTCTTTTTGTTCACAAACCAAATTGAGAATAGCTGATCAAAAAGGTTAAAAATGAAGCAAACAACTGGCCCACAAAATCCAACAGCTTAAATGAACTTTCCACCTTTCCACAATAAAGCATTCATAAGCACTGTAGTTAGATACTCCCATTATTAATGATTCACTAGCAGTGTATTCATTAGTAATAAGCACTAGTGTCATGTCAATAGTGCATCTAAATTGAGCTAATTACATTACCTGATGCCTCATATTTTATGTGTATAATTTATTCCCTGTGGGATAAACTCTTGGCTTTTAGCCAAAGACAGACAAACAAAACAGGCCTGGCAGTTTGCTCTTCACTGGAACAAGAACAAAGCAAAACCCTTAACATCCTGTCCCAGTCAACACCCTCAGATCTGTCCCATGGCCCAAAGTTTGCAGAAACTGTGACATTTCCCAGATTTTCTCATATGGTGGGCTGTGAATGGTTCTTCTGCCTCATGTTTGCTCTGTTCCCTCACTCCTTAGACCAAACCTCTGTGGTCTGCAAGTTGTGGCATCTCACCCTTGGTGGGAGAGGGGCCACCAGAGACATCATTTGCCACAAACACCTCTGGGAAGGAGCTAGTACTGTTCTTGATCAGTATCTCTGTGTTGATTTAATATTACCCTAACTGTCTTCAAGTTAGTATGCTCTTTGAAGGATTTCCAGACATTGAAAAACACACTAAACTTTCTGAGGTGTTATTCTGACTTGGGTTAGTCCCAAGCCATTTTTATGTCCTAAGTAAATCAAAATAGGCATAATTTCCAGGAGCAATGTTCTTCCCTAGGGAAAATGAAGACATTGTTCACAGCAGGGAAAGTGTTCAAAACATTTTTAAAAGATTTTTTTTATTAAAAATAGGGACATATGTCTTTGTCAATATTTTGGCTCAATTTCTTCACCCTTTGACTAGATATGGTTGCTTATGTCTTTGCATCCCCATCTGCTGACCACACAGCTTTAGTAGTCTGAAGACTAAGGCAGGAGAGATGGGATATAGAGACAGCCATACTGTCTAAGTTCAGGAACCTAACTTTAGTGAATAATTTATCCCACACAATTACCCTGGTCTTTTTCTGTAGTCACTGGGAAAAGATACTTCCAGGCATATATTCAAATCACTGAAATTAGTTTCCTAGGGTGGTAAGTCAAATGCAACCTTCTTATTTGCATTTGGGGTGGTAATTTGCTTTCAAAGGAAAATTCAGAGAGCTTATGTACACAAATAATCTTGTGCACAGTTCATCATCTCTCTTTCTGCAGTGCCTTGATAAATATGTCTAAACACAGTACCCTTGGCCTAATCTAAGAAATGGTATATTGAAAATAAAATGGTGGACTTCTATTTCTGAAGAGATGCTACATCATATCCCTCAAACAGAAATGCATACTCCAGAGAGGGTAATATGACACAACTGAGCGTATTTCAGGGCTAGTCTTGTAGCTGGGACATGATCTGGAGTTTATACACCTTCTGCTAGCACAGCTTCTAAAAAGATCTCCTGTGAAACAGTATGTCCACCTAGACAGAGGATTACAGTTGTTAGAAGGCTCTGTTATCCCTACCTATTTCTGCAGAACTCCTCTTAACTGCATGGAAGCCAACTATGCTGTTAATTAGCTGTTCTGATTTATTACACACATATTGAACTTTGACTGGTGAAATTCTCCTGAGGCTATGAGTGGGACTTTATGCTCTTCAGAATTAGAAACTCTGTGAAAGGCAAACTGCTCATCAAGGGATGAGTCTTAGATATTTGGAAATCCAGATGTTCCAAGGGGATTGAACCCTGAGGACTCTGATATGTACTGTGTGCTACAGACACCTTGATATCTTAGTGGGATTTGGGAAACACCCTCCTTAGTACCATGTTCTATGGCACAACCCTCAACTTCAGTAGTGGAAAGAACATCAAAGGGCAAATTTCCACAGCTGCTGTCAGCTGCCTGCTGCATGTTGCTGAGGGTCATGCTCTGAACCTCGAAACTCAAGGAGGTTTTTGTGTTGTCTCCAGTGGGGCTGGTTTTCTCCTGTCAGTGTCCTCTTCTCTTATATTGTTTCTTAAAATGATGGAAATAAAGGAACAAATTCTTAGAGTAAGTGACTCAAAACACAGGAGAGATTCATTCAGCAGGGACTCTATGGAAAAATCTGAAGGAAGCCTTGACATAAAACAAATCCAATACCTATCCCTACCAGAGTCTCATATTACAGTTGTACTGACTGACATATTATAGCTGGCAAAGACTATTGCTACTGTAAAAAACTCCATGATGTCAGTTTGACTGTGCAAATACTCATGAAAATAATTTTTGAAAAACTGTCTATTCATCTTTGACTATAAACACAATATAACTAGCACCGTGCTAGAAATGAAGAAATTGCTACTTTGCTCTAATTGAAATAATAGGAAAATACCATGGACTGGAGAATAAAAGCATGTTGTTCTAGAGAAACATTTTTTAATATAATTTTATTGTGTCTCTTTTGCTGCCAACTATTGAGACTTCATAATAAAAAAGTATTTTATTTGATTTATCCATTCTACCTGGGACTATGAATCTTGAGTTCATGCAGCAAGGTCAGAGAAGTTAGGAATCCAGTGGTCTCAAATGAATGTCAGTTAGCTAAGAGGTGCTCAAGGAGGGTCTATTAATAATGAAAGCTCCAGGCAAATGTATAATGCAAGCCCTTCAGATAACAACACAGAGTTCACATTCTCTTGAGAGTCATCTGAGGACAAGATGTTTTGTTATAATGAAGAGAACATAATACACTGTAACAAAAAAAAAAATCTATATTGGGTATTCTGTATGTGTGATTTTACATCACAGTGTAGCTATTGCTACCTAAATAATAGCAGGAGACCTATGACAGCAGAGATAATGACTTCAAAAGACCATTTTCTAACCTGCATACTTTCATAGTTTAAAATAGTAAAATGTGTAAAAAGTCCAAATAGGCACTATTGTATGTATGGTTATATACATACAGTTTCATCATAGCCTATTCCTTCATCTGTGTTAGGAACAGAACTGACTTTCAAAAGAGGCATAAATGTAAGAGCTTAATCACCAGTATATAATATACTCAAATCAATTTATAAAAGTTAGGAAATAGTGATTGTGATTTTACTAGTTAGGAAAATGAAAAATGCATTTTCTGTATTTTATTAATGGAGTGCATGAGATACACATAACAAATTAATAGGATGGTAGGATTGAAATACATGGTTTCCTGTTGGCCTAAGCCAACGCTCATGCTATGTTAGAATATAATACCAAGAGATGCAGTTAGGCAGAAGTTATGCTTTTTTTTGTTTGTTTAAGGACATGCAACTCCTCCCTGTTCTCAAGAGATCTATAGGTGACTCCTCTTTTCCAAGACCATGGATGTGTCCTCTAACTGCTTGACCAAAGTGAGACACACATGTTTACAGGTGCAGAACAAATTCAACCAGAGCTGTTTACAGAGGCAGCTCCCGTGGTCCAAGGATGTGATAGACTGTGCTGTCCCCCTTCCCCTGCCTAGGAGCTGCTTCTGGTTTACATGAAGGGTTGAAGGCACAGGTGTACAGTGCGGTCAGCACCCAACGTCTTGTCTGCATCTCCAGGGCATCTAAGGGGACAATCATCACTGATGGAAGCAGGCTTGGGCTGCCAGTTGGGGTGGATTTACTGAGGGATTTACATAGTGTGGATTAATGGGGTTGGGACCTTGGCAGACATGCCGACTCACACATTTTATGCATCCAGCTCACACATCTGGCTCTTATTTCCAACCAACTGTATCTGGTGTGTGGGCTTCAGAAGCAAAAGGCTGGTTGTGATCCTCGGCTGTAGCCTAGGACCGTGCAAGTCTGTTTGACTGTGGCCCAGAGCCTCAGCTGACATGACATGCCTGTTTCTTGTGACCCAACATGACTGAGATAATTGCTCCTGTGTTGTGTGAGAAAACTGCAACCATCCTGCTGTACAGGGCAGCCACCCCACTTCTGCCTTCTCCCATTACCTCCCCAGGTCACTTCAGGCTGTGGGTCATGCCAGAGTTTCATCATCTTTACCCATGACAAACTGAGCAAACATGAATGTTGTTCTGATGCCTCTCTGACAGTGGTTGTTTTTGTGGCATCAAGGAGGGGTGTAAAGATCACTTTTGAGAATGACTGTTGAGTTTGGCCATTCCCAAAATGGGAATTGAGTTCCCAAAATAAGAATACATTTTCAGTTCTCTGTACTGACTTTCAAGAAGGCTAAGAGATACTACAGGTGAAGATCCCAGTATGTTCAAGCACTGAGGACACATTGGTTCCATCCATTTGGACATTATTCAAAAAATATTGTTGCATGTCAACACTCGAAATTCTATTCTCCAAAGACAACAAATAGTAAAAACATTTCTTATTTCAGGTGTTAAGCAACAGATGGCCAAAAAAGAAAGCCAATCTTATCCTGGGCTGCATCAAGAGGAGTGTGGCCAGCAGGTCAAAAGAGGTGATTCTTCCCCTCAGCTCTTGTGAGACCCCACCTGGAATACTGCATGCAGTTCTGGTGTCCTCAACATAAGAAGGACATGGAACTGTTGGAGCAAGTCCAGAGGAGGACCACGAAGTTTATAAGAGGACTGGAGCACCTATCCTATGAGGACAGGCTGAAGAAGCTGGGGCTGTTCAGCCTGGAGAAGACTGCATGGAGACATCATAGCAACTTTTCAATATCTGAAGGACCTACAAGGGAGATGGAGAGGGACTCTTTGTTAGGAACTGCAATGATAGGACAAGGGGTAAAGGATTCAAAATAATGGAGGGGAAGTTTAGGTTAGATATGAGAAAAAAATTTTTTCCTCTAAGGGTGGTGAGACATTGGAACAGGTTGCCCAGGGACGTGGTAGCTGCCCTGACCCTGGTGGTGTTCAAGGCCATGCTGGATGAGGCCTTGAGCAATCTGATCTAGTGAGCAGGTGTCCCTGCCCATGGCAGGGAAGGTTGGGACTAGATGATCTGTAAGGTCCATTCCAACTCATAAATTCTATGATTCTATGGGTCTATGCTTATTATTTCCTATTACTTTTAAAATACCAATTCACAAGAAAAGAGAGTGCAAGTTACTAGGGATGCTGTTCACCTTAAGTCAGTCAGAATTCCTTAAGTCTCACTACAATTCTTGTCCCAAGCTTCTGAACCCATATGGCATTTTCTTGGTCAACTGTTAAAATATTCTGCTGGCTTAGTTGAACCAGTATTCTATATTACAAGCTTAGTATTGTTAAGACAGAGAAAGCCACAGATATATCTTTCAAGATAGTTAACTATCCTAAGAGCTTTTAGCCCTGTACAGGAAAGGACACTGGGAGGCTGTATTTGCCAAAGTGCATGAAAGGTCACCTTCTCAAGTCCCATGTGGTTTGTCTGCTGGCTGGTCTTTAAAGAAAGGCTCCTATCCTGATTTTGGGAAATTGAAAGAGTTTCCCTCCTGGGATCTAGTAAAACATTCATAATACATTTATGTCATAGAGATCACAACAAATCAAAGAACAAATGTTTTTAACCTGGATCAAATGCTTTGGGAATGTCCAGACTGGTGAGATATCCAAGAAAGACTGCTTAGAAAGCTATATTTTTCCCTTTACCAGCTTGTGGAGGAAGGCCAAGCATTTGTCATCTAATTTTGTATGGTATTTTAAGGTTTTTTTGTTGTTAGTTATTAGAACTTGTCCTAACATGAACTCAAGAGATGGAGCTTCATCTAGGCATGCCAGCTGGGGAATGTACTTGTCAGCTTACATCTGCAGTTCTAGAGGCCATGGTTTCTATAAAATAAAAAATATCATCATAATCCTAGTCAAGAGCCTACATAAGAGCACAAAACCTAACATAGACAAGAACCCATGTAAATATACAGAATTATGAAGTTTTCACAACATGTGGTGATGTGTTTACTTCATTAAGAGCATGAACTATGTCAGTCAGATCCCTGCACCTAGTAAGTCCTGACAATCAAGTGAGTTACAGCTGTCAAAATACTGACAGTACTGATAAACAGCTAATTTGGTTGTAGCATTTCATGTTGCAATGTTCTGAGGACAAGGATTAAATTGGCATCTCATAGCATTTGGGAATTTAATTTACTCCTTCCCTTCTTCATTTCAAAATTGAGTAACCTACCAATCCCTTGTGTACATTTTGCATCTGATGCCATGCACACAAGAGAAAAGTACTAAAGCTTTTGTCATTTGCCAGTAGGGCCCTGGAGAGGCAGTTGTTTGTTTCAAGTGCAACATGGTTTTTGGAAGTGTTTGATATTCCCACCTGAAGCCATTAAAAGTTTTAAATATTATGCCTCAATCATGATTGTTTTAGGGAATCCCAGAAGCAGTTCCATGATCTGAATAATTAGGTCTGCACGTTGCATATCCATTTCAGAAGTCCTGTGCAGATATTACCCTTATTCCCATGCTCTTCTTTTCACAGGTGCTGAGCCCAGAAGGGACCTTCATCAATTCCCAACACTTCTGCTTTGAATGAGGGCATCGCTGGGGCCCAGATTAAGGAACATGCCACAGAGTGCCTAATCCTCACAGACTAGATCAGCATTTAAAGCATCCTAAAACACAGGATTATAAAGACAACTGACTTTTTCCCCTTGAGGCAGAGATAAGACAATTCAGAACTCACTGAAGCACACTGACAGGATGTTTACAAAGAAAAAAGTATTGTATCTTTCACATACCACCATGCACAAGTCTTTTAAATTGTATAAGGAAGTTCTTCAACACTTCTAATGGGGAAAAAAGCAACTTGCCTACTTTTTTTCCTCACTTGTCTCTTGACTCCTAGTTCAGAAAGAGATTGGATCTAGGAACCAAAAACTCATGTTTACACACAGTACTATAAAACCCCCGTAGTCCCTGATACTAGACACATTTTTGTTGCACATATTCCTCTACCTGGTCAATGAAGCTAATGAAAATTCCAAATCTAAAAGCTTTCCTAAAGATGCTTACTGAAGCTCCCTTGTTGCAATTGCCTTTATCTGCATTACAGCCGTTGCTTGTTTTGCAGAGCTTGGATGTCTGCAATCTGAAAAATAGCACTGACAGAAAAACTTAAATGTAACAAATGTCATATAAAAAAGGGCTAAATCTATAATGGCCATTGTTTTGTTTCCGCTGTGACTTGAAATGAGAAATGAGAAGGAGGTTTAGGTTGGGGTTTAGTGAGAGATTTTTCACTTTAAAAGCATAATTAGGATATTGAAAAGTCCAACAAAAGATGAAGATTCAAACAGCATGGAGTTGAACAGCAGTGAGTGGAGAGCACTCTGGGGCATGGCTGATGAATAGCAGTCCAAAGAAAAAGGATGGATTAGAAAGACCAATTGTTCTCTTCATACTAATTTCCCAAATTTCTGTATAGTCTTTGGAATGGGGATTATTATTAATTAGGCTCTTGCAGCTCCTTTTGAACTCTTATGTAATTATCTTGGCCAAGAAACACCATAATTAAACATAATATGAGAAACATGGTATTATTTGAGATTACTTTCCAGGATATGGCTGCACATGTGTACCTGTGCTGAAGTCCTTAAGAAATGTTAAAAATGCAAAGCAGTTAAGTATTTGTTTTAACCTTTCCCCTAAATCATTAGAACTCCATAGGTTTTGCCTAAATTCCTCTTATCCTGGAGACAAGAAGTGAGCAAGACAAGTTGCTGACACTGTGGATCAAATACTCTCAAACTGATGTTGTACGGGTAAGTGCAGAGTGGAGATTTAGGGGAAGTAAGATCCAGTGCCACCAGTCAGTAGATCTCAAGCTGTATTAATCTGCTAGTAACTCATGGACTCAGCCTGTGCAATGCCTCTGGACTTTGGTAAGTGTCCATGCTCTTCACTTCTCCTTTCTCCATTCTTAAAAAAACCCCAAGACCAAACCAAATACAGAGTGAGCTAAGTCTGTATGAAAAAGAGCCAAACTCTCAAACATGTTTGTACTCTGATCATCTTTCTCCGCATCCTGATTTGGATTAGCTTTCTTAGGCCTTTGTTCCCATGCTATGACCAGGCTTGGATGGGTTCAGCAACCAAGGAGCCTGCAGTAGCCATGGACTGGAGTATTTCTGTGTTGAAGGTAATCTGATTCAGACTATCATGAGGGTTTCTTCAAACAGTATCTGATTCTCAACAGAGGAGACAACCTCATTTTAATCCCAAATATCAGCTTTGGAAATTCTAAAACCCAATGACATTATTTCAAAAATTCATTATCACATTGACTTAAAGGAAAGAAAGCTCAGACCAGGATATAGATCATTGAAAATGGACTGCTGCTATTCTTTGCTCCTGTAACTTACTCAGGGGGCAGAATAAAAGCTCTCCCAGAACTGAATGCAGCACTTTAAACTTTACTGCTATGAAGCCTTTATTTCTAGACAAGATTACCTGTTCACTTACAGAAGACTGTAACCACCATAAATGTTTAATTTTTACAGTTAAAAGCATTTTATAGGTGAATGTCTGAATGCAACACTTAGCACTTCCACTGCAGATATTGGAAGCCATTAGATAAACACTTTTATTTAGATGCCAAAATACAGAAGCAGGAGCCAAAATTCATTGACTAAGGTTTTTGTATCTGTATTTCAGACCACAATTCCTATCCAAGCTTTATTTAGAATAGAAAAAAAAGTCCTAAATCCCAAGCCAAATCTGATTCATTTGGAATTTTCTTGCACCTAGTGTTATTAAGTGATGAATGATTGGAATGGGAAACCAAAGCAGAGATTGAGAAAATGACTCAGAGAGAAGCGTGAGAAATTAAGTATGAAGAAGAGAGTGAAAGGACGAAGACAAAGGAAACAAGATTAAATGGGATAAGGTCTGGGAGAAAAATCCTTTCTGGACAGACCTATGGAAACTGATGACCTAGTGATTATAATTTTGTTTGTAGATTGTCTCTGAACCACTGCCAACATCAGATAATTTAGCCATGGCTGGAGTTTAGGAATGACTTATCTGTATCCTGTGTGGAAGGAAAATCACTTTGCAGTATACTTTGTAGAGCCTTTCATAGATTCAAACACCTGATAATAGCAGAAATTAATTTTTGGGCTCTGGCTGCAACACATAGAATTCAAAAGACATACACCTTCAGAGGGTCTGATATTCAACACACATTTACTTAAATACAAAGATATCACCCATGTAATCAGGATTCAGGAAAAAAGAAAGAGGACATGAGTAAGAGTGCACACGTTGTTTTTGGAGTATACTAGGAACAAGTGGAAGCAACCCTAATGAGTGAAACAAGTAAATGAAAACCTATATTATTCCAAATTGATATGAAAGCAGGATTATTTTGACAGCCCCTTTGGAAAGAAGTGGCAAACCTCTGTAAACTGAGGAGAAAAACATGAGTAGGTTAAGTAAGTGTTTAGTGTAGAGGTTGTTAGGTTTTTTGTGTTAACAGTCATTGTCTTCCATCAAAAAATGGAAAATCTGACTCTCTCTGAGAATGGGAATAGCATCATGCCTTGAGGTACAGATGAGAGACAACTGGGTAACTTCAGGTTGCTTATGGTAACTTGTCAATGGGTGCAGGTGAAAGGAATCCTGAGGCATGTCTTTCTCTAGACATCAAGCACCAGAGACCTTTGTCTCACTTTCAGCTCTGTAAATTAATTCCATCTACAATTGTCATGAACTTTAAAGGATATGTGACCTTTTTTTCAATGCTAATGTAAATTGTTCCAATTTGAGCCATACTGTAGTACTTGTCCTGTCCAAACTGAGCATGATATTTCAGCATTGGGAAGCTGAAGTAGACAGTGCAAGCAAAGCAAATGTGAAACTATCATTGTTTCAAGCACATCACGAAAGCCATCTTGGAAAGTGGCCCAGGCTGTTCCAACTCCTTCTCTTCAGTCATTGGAAATGGAAGCCAACAAAGAGAAAAAAAGAAAGATAAAGGGTCTGTGCTTCTGGGCTCCGCATGACCACCATCTCCGCCATCACTCACACTTAACACCAGATAGAGGGCTCTCTGAGACCATCACCTGCTTCGACCCTTGCTTCCATCTCCCTCTTAACACAGTGTTACAGCAGCCTAGCATAAAGTGCTTTTCCTAGATGTAGCAGTTTCTCAGACGCATACAGTACCTCAATTTCCTGAAAACAACCAAGGACAGGAAATGCAGAGCTTGACTTCTTCCCCTGTCTATCACAAAACATTCTGTGGCATGGGTGAAAATGAGAGTCTTAAAGCAATATCTTTGATACAGACACTCAGGGGAGTGGTTTAGTAATATATACCATATTTTTAATTTGGTAAGAAGTCCAGACTTCTTAATGTCCTGTTATATATCTGAAGCATTATGTGCACATGCCTGACCAATTTAGTTAAGTCTATACATCATGCCGTTTCATCACTTACTTAAACTCAGTGAATTATTTCCCAGTCAGATTTTATTTTCTGATGTACCCAACCATTCATCTGAGAGGCAGAGCAAAGGAAACATGTCTTTTCCTCTTCCTCCTTTCTACTGTAGGAAAAAACTAAACTATAAAACTAAAATAACTTTGTTCTTGGTGCTGCTGGAATGAAATATATTCCCATTGAGTTTGTTTAATTAAAACAAAAGTTGAAATCTCAGGGTGATTCCTGTCTTCTAAATATATGACCCAGAAAACTGAGAAAAACTAAGATCTATTATAACCAACTGAAAAAATATATTTAGGCTTGCTAAAAGTAATCCAGCAGGGATACTAGACCAGCTGTGGAGAATGAATTTTATAGGAAGACATTTTATTACATTTGTGGACACTATCAGTGTACCCGGCACTCAGTAACAGCCAGATGGGCTAACAAATGCCCACAGAGGAAAATCTTGGTGTGCATTACAGATGCTTTGCACTGCTTCAGCACCCATAAGGCTAGTGTTGTTAGCTATCTCAGGGGGTTTAAGTATTACTTCATTCACATAAGGACTTTTCCAGTGTTTTCAATCTCTGTATAAATGGCAAAACATGGCTGGGAAGCAGACATGATACCTGGCTTCTGTAATACCTTTTTAAAATTTTTACCAATTGCCTATTGTTTCCAGCAAAAGAAGGTTAAAATAGTTCAGTACAGTCTTTCCAAAGCATACAAAAGTAAATAAAAGTAAGGGGGCAAAAACCCCAAAGAAAGTCATGAAGTAGTGCAAAGGTTTGAAAAGAGGTTTGAATGCTGTTCTAACAAAGTAGATCGCAGATTTGGAGAGGATCAGAGATGCTGATGGGAACTTTTTTACAGTGTATATACAAGTGAATGGAAAAGCATAGGACATATACAGAAGGGTAAACCTGGAAGAGGCAACTTGTTATAGCTTTATTTTGATAATAGCTGCAAAAGTTACATCAACAGATGATATATATAATAAAGATACAAATCATAAAGATAACAGTTTTTCTCCTCTACATATAAAACACTGATCAGCCTTTCATGCCTTCATTTTACAACTTCTGTGTTTCCAGTTTACCTTCTTGGCAATCAAAACTGAAAAGGCACTTTAAAACATCTGTATGCAATTTTTATAGACACTAGTGATTCATAAACTTTGATTTCAAAGACATTTCCTACAACTCCACTTGCTCCACAGGACCACATGAGTTTCCCCACAAAAATCCTTGATTTGTTTCCAGAGTTTATCTCACAATTTCTGTTGTCTTGGGGATGAAGTGGTTTTGTTATAACTCAGTCATTGAGAGCTATTAACTCAGCAAGTTCAAACAAATTCCTGAGCCAGGAAAGGGTCCTTTAACCTTTTTTGTTCAGAGCTTCTTTTGTTGCTTTTGCTAAATACTTCTAGATTGAAAAATGAAAAAAACAAACCAAACAACAAAAACAGAGAACATATCTGGTAATAATTATAATAATACAGTTTCATCCTTATCTATGGTGTTTCCATGATTGAAATGGACAAGTAAAATATATACTAAGATGAGGTGGGAACAAATGAGGAAAGAAAGTTGTAGTGGATTGGAATAAACTTGAACAAACATTTTCCTAACAATAACTGGAATAAGTAAATATGCAAATAATAAAATATTGCTCTTGACAATGTTATTACAGAACCATATGTTAAACTTCAGTCAGGGTTGAGGCCATATATTGGTAATTTAAAGCTTAAATGTGTTAAGAAACTCTCTTAAACATCTCACATGCAATTTTGTGACATCTGTTGATAAAAACAATATAGGACCCCAAAACCATGTGGCTTGTTTGGAACAACTGCATTGCTGAAATCAGATTTCAGTCAGGAGCATGCGTCTGATCTATGCTAAATGCAGTCATCCTTACTACCACATCAGAGTAGCAGCTTGGAAGTAAACAAATGTGGAGGGGTTTTCTAGCAGCTATCATTGCTACAGGCTTGTAGTAGGACCTAGTTTGTGTTCAGTAACTAAATAGTTTTTAAAAAACAACTGCACGTGAAGAACAGGTCCATGGTGGCAAGATGTGTAATTCCTGTATTTGTTGGCTCCAGGAAAATGTTACAGGATTAGGAGATTATGGATTCTGAGTTTTTATTGGAGTAGTTTCAGGCATTGCTGTACATATGAATGGAGTGCGATACAAACATCTGAGGAAAAGGAAAATGTTCTCTAAACTCAACAGAGAGGTGGGGTTTACTAGGTGGGGTAAAGCAAGACCGGGTACAATCATAAATATTTTTGTGATTACCATTTTGAAGAAGATTTTTATGGTATTAAACAAGCATAACTATGCTTTCAACTAGTTGTGAGGTCTCTCTTACAGTTGCAGTTATTCTACAAAAAACACCAAAACCAAAATCAGAACTGTTTGACTTTAAATAATTCTGTGTATCTTACCTTTTGCCACCTAGGTGAGTTAGGCTGAGAGTCGGCAAATTCATCTACATCTTTTCAAACCTGATCTTAAATGTGCCTTGCAGCAGGAGGGAGTGGATCCAAAAGATGGGGACATGAAAGTTTTCGGGGTGAAAGTTCTGGATTTAGCTGGTGTGATTCTTCTAGGACCTCTGCAACATTACTGGTGAAATGATTTCCTGACATGCCTTCTGCTTTCTTATGAGACTGACTGAGAATTTGGTGCACACTGACCATTTCCAGCATGAACTGATGAACTCTCAGCTAGTAGTGATAAGATTAGTTGGAAATGGGACTGAAAGAAATGTGAGCTCTTTCAGAAAGAGGTCACTTATCTCAGGTGCATGCTCAAAAGAGAATTTCCACTGATGATAAAATACCACCAGTATAGACTCGGTTGACTGCCCAGTCATACTCAAAGTCTTACAGAGCTACACCAGTAGTACAGGTCTATTTACATGTTACCAAAATTATGATATGGTTTTAGATGGAAGAGGAAAATGGGACTTTACTCCCTGTGTTAAGAACACGTAGAAGCAAAAAATGGTTCTAAAATGGCCTTACAGTCACTTGAGCTGCATTTTGAAACTCAGTTCATATTTGAGGCAGAAGTGAAGGAATACTGAAAATAAGAACACCAAAGAGTGGTGAGTCAGTCTCTGACACAAATGAATATTAAACTACCTGAATAATAATCCTTTGCAGCTACTTGTGGATTTTTTTTTAATTCACTTTTATCAGAGAAAATTCTATCAAAAGTGAAACAAAGGTCCTTCATAATAAAAGCATTCCTGTTTGTGGCAGGGATATACCTTCATAGGCAAACCTGTAGTCTTGAGGAGACACATGGTTTGTACAGGTGACCTCATAGGAATAACATCTGCAAACACGGTCTTCTCATAGAATAGAGAACTGGTGCTCAGAAGGATTTAGTCCCCAAGGTTTTTGCATGTTCACAGTTCCTATTTCTGCTGCTAGGACAATGGAGAAGGGTGTTGCTGGAATATAGCCCAGAGCAAAGAGATTGCTCAAACAGAGGATCTTGATGTTAAAATTGTGTGTTACTATAATTTCAGTTGGTAGTTGCCAACATCATGGAACAGTTTAGTCTTCACTATACTACTAAAATTATTTTCAGTGGGAACATCTGGAGTACAAAGTTGTTATATTGTTTGAGCAAAGAGAAGTCTCATGGTGTGACAGGGTGGTCTCCTGAAGCCCATGGAATGACGGGGGAAGGTATCACCTTATTATATGGTGTGACAGGGTGGTCTCCTGAAGCAATGTTATGGTGGAGATTGTGGTGAATGTATAGAATAAGCATAATGTGGATTATTATTATTGCCTTCTTATGCCTTATGTTTTTTTCACTATTGTGCCTATATGCTGCCCAAACACTACATAGTCTATACACAAAGGAGCCAAAGTGGTTGTGTGGTTTAGTCTAAAACCCAAAGGGCAATTGCTTTAACATCATTGGAAGCCTACCCGAGGAAGCTATAGCTGTTGCCCAGTTTCTGTGTTTGTGAAGGGACCTTCTGAGAAGAGACAGGTACTTTGGAACAGAGAAATGTGTGTGTTGGTATTCCTAAGTTGTGGTAGAATATTTTTTTAAATCAGCCAGAACTGTTGCTTCATTTAGCCTGATGACATACACATATGCTTGGGACATGTAAAGGATTCAAATCCTGCCCTTATTTTAAATCTCGGACGTCTCAGGGTTGTGACCTGGGTGCAAACTTCTGTTACACAGAAATGGTATAGGAAATACAAGTCTTTGTTTCAGGGAGCTTGGTTTCTTTGGCTATTATTTATACTGAGTTGCCTAATTGTTCACTTGGACTACATCATTAGTTCAATTAAGGTGCAGGATGGCTGGAGCACAGGACTTACATCCATGGCTGTCTGAAGGCATTTGAGGCAGTATCTGAGAGATATAAGCTCTGTGTGGTCAAAAGATACTGGTTTGTGGCAGAAGGTTTCCTCTGGTAAAGTGGAATATATACTGGGCACAGGCAAAAGACAGATGGAGGGTTTGTAGAGAGCAAAATACATTACTTGGAAAATCAGAGGGAAAAGAATTACCTACCTGGAAAGAAAAAAAAAGACATTGTTATATAGATATAATTTCTGCTAGTAGAACTATGCAGTTTATGATGAATTGTGCCACACCATTCAGTACGGAATGGATCTATGACCCTAGAAACTGAGTCACTTTCTCTGCTCTACAGCGAAACATATGCCGCAAACTGGTGCTTTCTCCCCCACTAGGCAATGACAAACCATATGGAACTCCAGCCAAACACAGGCCGAAAACAGAACTGCCAGTTTCAGGACTTTTCCAATAACAGTTTGGGGAAAGAAATGTCAGATTATGTCAGGCCCAGCAGGTTCATGGAAAGAAGAGTAGGTCAATCATACTGTTCTTCCATTTCTGTGCAGGATTTTATAATCACTTCCTTGACACTAGTTAGTTTTTAAGTTCCCAAGAAGAGCTCAGGGGAGAGTGTGATATTTAAGCTTAGACAGCTTTTTTCATCTGGGTTTCCTGTCACAATGCCAGTGCCTGTGTGTGCAAGGTTCTGGCAGCCTGAAATACTTTAATTTTTTTTCCCAAGCTTCAAAAGAAAAGGTAAACAATGGGCTTGCCACTCCAGGGCAAGCATTGGTAGCCAGGAGTTTACAAGGTAGCTCATCTTCTTTATGTTTTTGGCATCACTTTAAGTATTTTGCTGTATAGAAGGGTTGTATGGAATAGAAGGGAACTTACTTAGCGGTTATTGAGGCTGCAGGTTTAAATAGAAGGGAACTTAGCGGTTATTGAGGCTGCAGGTTTGAAGCCTCAAGGTGATTTCTGGTCCACACAGGTTTCTACTCCTTGCTACAGGTAAAATAGAGGGCAACTCTGCATCAAAGACTTAAATATCTATTCAAAACCAAAAAGTAAAGTCTAATCTTTGGTAGATCCTTGAAAGATACTTGTATTTCTTTGTCAGTTCAAACAATATCTCAGTAAATTAAAAAAAAATTAAAAAAAGAAAAATAAGATAGTGGAAGCTTAATAGTGCTTTGAATGTTTATTTAAAATGTTTTAAATGTGCTAATAGTAAAGCCATAGGTTCAAAACACATATACTGTGCTTATTTTGTATTATAATACTGTTACATAATCTAGTAAACATAGTCTTGGAACTGGTGAGGTCTAAAGATGACAACACATTAAAAAAACTGATTTTGTATTGTTTTGCCTGGACAACGAATTATAAAGTCCATAATTGTTCATTGACAATTCTAATGAGTAATCCAAGATTCTGGGGATAGGAGGTTGATATTTAACAATTGAGACTGAAAGGAAATAAATATGAAGAGCAATGAGATGTTCATAAGGATCTTTTCCAATCTAAATGACTCTATGTTTCTATGAAAAGAACTTCAATTTAGGGCAAAGTGAGTGACAGAACCCTCAGAAAAACATAAAGAAGCAAAACCAGGAAATAGTCTAACAAAATATCAGGGAGAACTTCTGATAGTCCAGTATATACACAATGGTTTATTAATTTGGTGTTTGTTATTTGATTTACTGAAAACTGGCAGAGCCAGCTGGTCTATTTAATTTGGTCCATTACACTTGACACTGTAGTAGTCTATCAAGCTATTAGAATTGCTGCAAGTAGCAGTGCTGCTCTACATAACATCAGTCGTTCTTCTTTTCAGTTTTGTCACACTGAGTGTGAAATTGAAGTTATTTAAATACAAATATTATAATAATCTAATGCAGTCTGGCAAAATAGACTGAATATAGCAATTTGAACTTTCTGCTTTACATCTGTCTTTGCTTAGCAAGTGGAAATCTGGTTTGTAATACAACTGTGAAAAAGGTAGACCTTGTACTAGGAACTCTTTTGGAGATGGGACAACAGTCATAACAAATAATCAGTGCATGAATCAAAGCAACAGATCAAAATAGTAGAAAAACCCCTGTTAATAGAAAATCTTCCCCTTTTCCCTTCTCCTTTATCTCTTTTTCCTTCCCTTTCCCTTTTCTCCAAGTATGCAGTTTCCACAAAAACATACCATCCATTTGGAAAATGTTCTTTGGATTTGGAAAAATCAAAGAGAAATACTCATGGCTTCAGCATGTTGTATCTGAATACCAGTAAAGTTTCGCTCTGTTTCTACCAGATGCTGTCATCATGTGTTGCAATGCTCAGCCCTCCATTGTTTGTGCAAGTTATATTACAAATTTCATGTCCTTTTGCCTCATGTTCTTAGAAGGAGTGTATAAATGATCTAAAAAGACACACCTGATCTGGGTACTTAGAATTATTGGAAAGACTGAATTTTTTTCCTTTTAAAAATATTTCTACATTCCATTTACATAATTTTTTAAGGTGGAAGATACTGCCCAGAAAATCATTTTGTGGCATCAGGGATCTAATGCCTCTCTGGCTGGATTAAGCACTTCTTTGCTGCAGGCTACTAACTTCTTTAATTCCCTCGACTTATAAAGCCAGGGAACTCTCGTATTTCACTGGAGATGACTGTATATTACGTTCCATTACAATTGTATTTCCATGCTTGTTTAATTTAGTGCCAAGCAAAGAAAATGCTGGCATTCAACTTACTGGTGTTTTCATTTGTTTTCTTGAGTATTTATGTAAAACCTCCACCTCAGAACAGACATCCAGGCAAGGTGAACTGCAGAGAATGCCAAGGTCCCCAGTCCTACCATTAACTTAGTATTTGCAAACATGTTTATATGTATAAAATAAAGTCTCAACACAGACAAAATGCATGAGTGACTGCATCAGCTTTGAAAGTCTATGAGAAATTTGACAGGGAGAAAAGAATATAATACAGTTCCCAGAAAGGTGCTGATGCATCTAATTTGTTACACGAAGTTTGGGGATGCAGTAGTTAAGAGCCTTCCTAAATTAGATGATCTGCTAGTAGGGTCACTAGGATGTGTGCAGCGGATTTTCTTTGTATGCAACTCACTGAAGAAAATGGATCACTTTTGCTCAAAATCTCATGCTCACAAAATTTCAAGTGTCAGTTTTAAGTGCAAAATGAGTCTCCTGAGATTCTGAGTTTTGAAATATTTGTGGAGATGTATAGGCACTTTCACACAGCTTTATCTCAGCACTGCAAAATTCCCATGGTTTCTCCTGAGTACTCTGTAACTATATATACCCCTGAAACAGTTGAGAGGGATCAGATCAGCCTGCTGTTATAATGGAGGGAGTTCAGACTACATCTGTTCAAAAGAAAAAAATAAGTATACAAATGTAGTGGACCTGTTAGCCATTTTCCTCAGCTACATATAGCATAGTGAGCCTGTCAGTCAATAACCTGAGGTTTCTTGAGCCTTTTGGGGTGACTCTTTCCTTCAAAGGACTTTTACTACCACTTAAGCAACCATCTCTCAGGATTCTATTCTACTGTCTGGTCCCACTATTAATGAAAAAAACAGCTTAATCAGCAGCTAAAGCCCATTCTGCTTCTCTCACTATAAGATTTATGCATCGAAGAGCACTCTGCTCCAGGGGTAAAGGTCACTTTCACAGATACATTTCCCCATACATCTCCAACTGTTTCTACTGTTCAGAGAGCAGTGGGTTCCTCATACCAGCTCCACTTTCATGACTGTGTTAAAAAAAAAAGTAAAAAGAAATAGCATAGAAGAGTAGCCTCACTTTATTTGCCTGTTTCAAGAGGTTTTACAGATAGATGATAGTATTACTTTTTCATCAGCTTTTGATACTTGTTTGAAATGCATTCTCTGCTACACCAAAGGCTTCTGCCATGTTCAGGACCTCAGAGCTGTAGACACCAAATGAACCTTGATGATGTCTTTGCAGTTCAGGCTTTACCTTCTCTGGAGACTAACCAAACAGAGACAGAAGAGAGTGAGGCAGCACAGGAGCAGCTGGCTAACCTCTGTCTTCACAGTGTGAGCAGAAGCACCAGGAAAGAAAATGAGAAAATTCTTGTAGAAACTGAGGGAGCTAAAGAAGAGGAAAAAAAAGCTTTGGAGTTAGGAAAGTACCAGGTAGAGCTGAGTGAGGCTTGCAGAAAACAGACTAGGAGTCTCAGAAGAAATTGCTACTTTTGCTGTCAAACCTAAAATTATCAAGCATTAAATTAGTTCAAGCTGAAACATTAATCATTTGCAATCAAAACTGCTACTATGTCCATTTTCATAGTCAAGTCTTATGGACACAAGGACTTTAAAAAATCAAATTTATTGACTCTTCAAGTGTATGGAGATGGCTGATGCTTCACCTGGAATAATTCTAACCAGTGTGACAAAATATGACCTCTTTTTTTACATACCCATTTCTCTGTGAAAATTAGATTATAAAAGACACTCTTTTACTCTTTCACTATTCAGCCTGAGATTACTTACATTTCTAAGACGTATGTACTTAGAATGACCCACTGGGTACATAGCAGAAGGGTTTTTAACTTGCTAGAATTCGCTAAACATACCTCATCATGTCCTGTCTCCTAGACTTACCACCTTTTCTATTGAACTCTCCAGAAGATCTTGACAAGAATTCCATGTATTTAATTATTAGATAAAAGATCTATTTCTTTGTTAAATGCACAAAAAAACACAAGCCAAAACAATTCTAATACGACTTTGTCCTCCCCACTTCAATGACCTCCTTAGAGGACATTCTGGTTTCTGTTTCCCATGTGCATGTTAGCTTGACAGTCTGCAGATATACATATACAATTGCAGATATATATGTACGATATATTTCCCCTCTGTTTTAAAGACATGGTTTCATTTTCTCCTCCTTTTATTGACAGACTTGTCATTGATTCCTATGTCCATAAAAGCAACGATGACAGATAGATTTCTATAACTGAAAAATCCACAGTGGAGTTCACCTGTTCTAGTAGGTGTTTCTTTTTTTGCTTTTTACTGCTTTCTTTGTTTCCTTTCCTCCAGAGCAAGTGTATTTAGGGATTTATGGATTATTTTCTCTGAACAGCGTCAAAAATAGAGAATTTTGCTGCGCAGTAGAATTTCCTATTGGCTTTTTTGTTCCCTAGTACATAGGTTCACATTTCTTTGACTTTGATGAAATTAAAAAGTTTGACTCTAAATGATCTCGCACTTTGTTTATTTAATATTCTGTTTAGCAAGGGATGATAAGATGTGTTGATATCCCTTAAGAGTTCATAACTATCTCTGTCATCAGCCCATGTAGTATGCTGCTGTTCCGCAACAACCAGTTCTCTGTGTTCTGTGCATCATGTTTGCGATACTCACACAAAAATGTTTACTTACAGTTCTTAAAAGGAGTTCTATGAAACACAAAATTGCAAAAGCTACCAGCGAGGCAAGCTGGTTGGAGGAAGAGGAACAACAATCACAGTGTTAGAGTAGGGAGGTTCTTGATGACAAAACTAGAGCTTTCTAAGACAAAATGCATGTTGGCAGCTTGTGAGGCTGTTTGTAAAAGGACTGAGGTTTTAAGCAGAACTTGGAGAGAAGTTCACGTGCTTTTCCGGGGATTTGAGTCAAATATGTCATCTGGAGTGATTTCACCTGTCAGCACAGTCAGTTCAGGAAAATACCAAGGCCTCTCTCTTTGTCCCTGTTTTTCAATGTAGAGCAAACTCAATTTAACACATAAAACTTGCTGTTCCCTCTACCCCCCGCCCCTTTCATTTTCCCCTGTTTTATTTGTCTAGCAGTTGACAGCAGGGATCAGACAGTAGGAACAGTGCAGTCAGCACCTTTTGCTGGGGCACAAGCATCGGACCAGAATTTATTGGCTTTATTCACTGCAGGGAAGATCACTTCATCCAAGAAGAAGCCTCTCCTGCGGGGTAGCGATGCTTTGCCACCAGCCCAGTCAGCCAGCTCCCGCTGCAGTTTTAAGCTTTGTTTCATGCCCCTCAGGCTGAGAAAAGCCTGTCTCTTCTGGAATGCTAACCATCCTTTCAGGGTTGGATGCCTACATTTCATCAGACAATAAATTAGAGAGCTCGCGTTGGACTGGAAGTGACTGGTTTACCTAGCTTGGGATGGGGATAGAGAGACGTGGTTGAGCTCGGATTTAACAGACCGGCCAAGGGCCATATTTATCAAGTGGATCTCTATCCATCTTCTGGGTGGAAAACGGTAGCTGAAGCACTTCCCCTGCCGACGCACACTTTATAAAGGTGGGGGAGGGGGGCTAAGGAGGGGGTGAGTAAGGATGGGAGGCATGGGGGCTGCTTTTGTGGGGCAGCCTGCAGTGACACGGCAACCCAGACATATGGTGTCATTACTCAGCCGACACAAATTTGACACTTGGTGAATTTATTATATTTTGGTTTGCTCCTGGTGCCTGAAAGGCTTTGCAACTGTCTCTTCATAGGGCCTGTCACAGATGTTGATGTATTTTCCTCCTCCACAGCCAGGTTTTACTGTGGAAACTGATACAACTTCACGATAGAATTTCTGGATGAATTATTCACGCATTGCATGCTTTCTGCACATAGGGGGTTGGAAGAAATCCATCCTATTCAATAAATGGCCTCTTTAATCCCCTTTAACAGAGAATTTTCCCTGACTTTAAACCATTTCTATTATCACCTTTGTGATCCTAATGTTTTGGATAACATATTTATAGTTAATAGCTTTGTTAAATTTTTCACTATGTTTCACCTTAACATGCAATTAAATTCTCCAGACACAGTGATGAAACTGATACATTGAAGAGACAATAAACCATATGGCCTAGATTCTCATCATCTTAACTTTTGGTAGGCTTTTTTTTTTTTAATCCTGCAGATCATTCCATGTCCAGTGATTTATAGGGTAATTCCTGAAATATCTCAATATTTGTTGTTGTAGACAGAATGGGCTGCTGCTAATGCCAGTACCATCTGTGGAGATGATTTTTTAATTGAAAAGAATTTTCAGTCTTGAGAGTAGAGAGTTGGATGAACTCATCACTGCCCCCTGAGAGAAGATTAATGAAATGAAAACATATCATACCCTTTTAATACCTGGAGAAGTAATAAGGATGCATCAAGTGACAATATAGAGCATGGTGCGTGGGGGTAAATTACTTTAACATAACAGGCAAAGTCCATCCAAGAATTAAAAATTGCATTTGCAGTTTTAAAAACTATTGAGGTATTACTGCTTTGTATTAAAACTTTTGATTCCATTTTCTTCCTGACTTCCAACTCCAGAAACCAAGTTCAGATTCAGATTCCCTTGCTCCTGACCCCACATGCAATAATTCATATTCCCAAAATAATCCTGTTTAATTTAATATTAAACAGTCATATGCCTATAATAAAGTTTTAAAATCAAATGGCTGCATGGACATTGATCTCATCCCGAACAGGTGATATCACTTTTGAAACACAGAATCAAGTAAAACTAAGTAAATTGATATTTGCTATCTAAAATACAAGAGTTCTAGTTTTGGTTTAGTATAAAACTTACACTGCCTTGACAAGAACTGCTAATTTAAAGTCCAATGCATTTTTCCTCAGATTACTGTGTTTTACATATTACTAATACAGCCTACGTGGCTGAGGCACCAGTTGTTAAATTGGGATTTATATTCATATTTTGGAAAACTGCCTTGTTCCATGTATTAAGAGCTCTGCCTTGAACACTCATAGAAGTATTCAATATGGAGAATATTGAAACTATGTGGTCTCCACCCCAGTGTTTAGTAGGATTACTAATAAACATTTAAGGTACTATTAATAAGAATTTCCCAGGGTGTTTCAATTTACACAATAACTTTAAATGAAATACAGAAACTATGTGGGGGTTTCATGGCTTTAGTAAAAAACTCGTGAATTTTCCTTTTTTTTTCCTCAAACAATTGCACATGATTCATAAAATTACTGTATTTAGGAAAAATACTTTATTGACACAATTCTGCCATTATTACATCATGGTTCTGCGAAATGAGAAACAGTACAGCAAAAATCTTTTGATAATTTGAAAAAAAACCTTTTTTGCAACAGCTTGTAGCTTTCTTTTAAGTTTCAGTGGAGCAGATTTTCTTATAAAAATGAATCAGTCTGGACTGGACATACACCATCATTGTTTCCCCACCTGAACCCCAAGCTCTAGTTTTTCCTGGTCAGGACAGCAGGTCTAACTAACCAAGTTAGTAAAGAAAAACAGAATGCTACATTCCAGAAAAGATATGCTGTTTCAAATGATAAATATCTCACTGATGAATCAGAAACTGGATCAAATATAGAATTCCAGTGCTTATTTAATTTTGCTTTCTTTTGACATTAATACACATGCAGCAATCCAGTGAACTGCCAATGATTTGGGTATAATCTTTGGAGATCCATTTCTGGAGAAGGGAAATTAGGACATGTAGGACATTAAATTCACCACCTCCCAAACATGCAGTGTGTCTACACTGCTTCTGTTAATGGAACAATTATGCATTCTGAGTGATGCTTTTCTGCTCTTCTAGTCTTTGAATGGGTTCATAAGCTGTGCCAAGTGTTGGGGAAAGAAAGGAGATAGGATTATTCAAAAGAAAATATCTAAAATGTTGATGCCAGAGACAGTAGTAGAAGACAGTTCCTTCATTTGGACCGGTTACAGCTATGAAATTGTATGATACAGTCATAGCTTGGAGGGGAGGAGTGGGGAGAAGGTGGTGTGCTTAGATATTTCATTTCAGTGTTTGAAGAATTCCGCAGGTACATCTTTCCTTTACTCCCTTTGGTTTGTATCCTTTACTCTTACACATGCCACTTGCCATGCAAACACTCCTCTGGTTAGAAAAAAAAAAAAAAGAAGAAAACTAGTAGTTACCAACCTGTTGTTTCATTATGAATAATGGTTGCTCTTGGCCCTCCCTCAAAAAATAGAAGTTACTCAGACAGCAAAGGTTATGTAAGATTTGGAGTGTTTGATTTTTTTATTCCTCTAAAGGCACTGGCTCAGTTGAGATTGCAATTGTAAAGCTGAGATGTGCCATTGAATTTGCCACACTTGACAATGATTGGGAGTCCCAAAGTTAGTATTTTCTAGAGTGAACATTTGTTTCTTTTCACTTGGTGCCATTTACTTTGCCCTTATGTATCACTGTACCGGCACACGCATATTTGAAGGTTAGCTGTGCAGTGCTCATACTCAGCCATCGAGATACAGAGTCTGTGAGCGATTTCAGTACAGGGCTAGTGGAACAGTAGCCAGAAGCTACTGTTAAAAAGACAGACACAGTGATCCACTGACATACATCTTTTCTTTATCTGACAAAAACACTGTCCATCTCCATTTCCAGGCTATCTGCATATATGCTGTGAGTACAAAGAGCAATGAACCAGAGGACCAGTGCCAGACCCTATGCCTTGAAAGTCTCTTCAAGCCTGTAACCTTTCCCCTCCTTCAAGTCCCTCCTGAAAACTCATCTCTCACTAACACGTGTATTAAATTACAGGCGGATAATAGCTAGGCAGGTTGAGAGCTCTCGAGGAACGAAGTGCATCAAAGCTGTTCAGCTGGAAGATCACAGCAGCAGTGCTCTGCATCAGTTCCTTCTTCAGCATATACTCCAAACACATCTGAAGGCTTTTATGGCTCTGAGCTGAGCCTCTGTAGTGCAGACATGCTTCCAGCCAAGAGCATGACCAGCCCTCAGGAGCTGGAACGCCCTGCACCCTGATATTACTGTAAGAGCCCATTCTCTCCTGCACTTTCCCTGCCCCAGTTAGCCCTGCCATCCTGTTTCTACAGACTGAACCAAAGACATTTACCTGTAACTTCTAGCACAATGGTGCCAAACCTCTTGGAAAGCATTGCATCAGTACAGAATAACAATCAGGTGAATGTATATTAAAGGAGAGCTAATTACAACCTCCAAATGAGGGGTTTTTTCTCTTATTTTCCCACTTGCATGATTCTCAGCATTTAAATCCTTCCAACACTTTGGTGAATTACTTGCAGTCCACAGCCATTGGAAGTGGAAATAGTTCAGCCTCCAGTGCCATCACTGTGACAATACATAACGACTCAAACAAGGATGAGAGGAATAGTAGGAACAATCCATAGAAATAATCCTTTCATCCACCATAAATGTTGAATGGTAGTTTGAATAATTAACAAAAGTGCCTTAAAAGATATGCAATTTTGCTGGTAACAAATTTTTCAGCCTTCAGCCCTCTGTGCAGACCACCTTTAAAAGCCTGAGGGTTTAAACTCTGCAGTCTGATTCTGCCATGATTTTTGGGCTTCAAATAGCAACTGTTGCAACTACTGTGGTAAATATATTTCTGTGAGCCCAAGAAAAAGAAATGCAGGTGACAGGTCTTTAAAACCTGATATCCATTGCCAAAAGTTCTGCTCGAAATAATGGCTCTAAATATATTTTGTTTCCCTGTTCCTAAAGGAGAACAGCAAGAGAAAAGGAAGAGAGAAGGAACTGAAAATTATTCCAGGGAATTACTCAATTTTACTGAGTTGTTGTTGTGTGTTTTACTTAACAAGCCAGCTCAAAACTTATAGGTGGCCCAGAAATGGATGATGTGATACAATGGGAAACTGTTCAAATTCAACACAGCTGAAGGATAGTCTGTTACTTGGCAGGTATTTTGGCACTTACAAATGCTTTCCCCCCTGCCTTTTTCTTATGAAATATTTAATCTCATTGCAACTTTTATTCCCACTTCATTCTGCTTGTCATTGCCACCTTGCCAGTTGTGCTATTGCAGACTGTATTTTAAGTAGGATTTTTATATTTGGAAGTAAATAAATTCTTTTTAATGTGTATGAAGGTAAGCAGGCTTTAAAATCTTCCATTCACCTTAGGGAATTTATTTTTATGGCTAGTATATATGTGCAAAAGCAGATGGACAGAATAACAAATATACCAGGTGATAAATATTGCCAGGTTTGCTATTCAGAGTACTGGAGAATATAAATTTCTTGGCATGGGTTTTTGATATGATAATGTTAAAGAATTTGGAAGGCAGACCCTTAAAATGCTTTCATTTAAAGGAGAAGAGGAAGAAAGGATAAAATTTGCAGGAATGGTAGTCACTGACATTTCCATATAAGCAAGAGCAGTCTCAAATAATATTGTGTGAAAATAAACTAACCTGGCTTTGTCAGCATTCAGTGTACACTCTATGCCCCCTATTTCCCAAAGACAGATGTGTGGTTTAATAAGCTTTAGCTATATAAGCAGAAAATCTGAACCTAAAGTCTTGCCAGGAACTTACCTCACACTTCTGTTATTCCAGTAGCTTCTTTTAGGGTTTGGTGTTTTGGGGTGGCTTTATTGGGGGTGGTGGGGGGTCGCTTTTGGTTTAGCTTTTTTTGGGGGTGGGGTGGGGGAGAGGGGCACTGGTGTCAATAAAAAGTTAAGTCTTTCACCATCTCTGTTTTGAAATTCTTGTCTCTGTCATCCTCAGTCTATTGTTTCTACATCAGTCTCTAGCCATTCTTGTGCTCTGGTCTTTGGGTTTTGTTTGGTTTCTTTCTAACTGAAAACAGAATGAAGCTTGCCTGATTAAAGAATTTTGGGAACCTTTAAACTTTTGAAGGGTGTCTAAGCCAGCTCCTTCAATCTTGCACTAACTTCTAACCCCAAAGGAGATGAGTTGAAACAAACATGATTATTAATATAGGTTTTGATGTTTTTTTCGGAAGTCTATACTACCAACTTTACCAAAGACATCTTTGCTGGTCCACTGGAAATACAACTCTGTGGAATGGAAAGAGTAGTATCTGTGGAAAGAAGAGGAATGTTCAGTTTTACTGGCTGTGTCTTTTATGGGTGGCTAGTGAATTCTGCCTGGCCAAATGCCTTCCTGGCATTTTGAAACAGCTTAACTCAGAGATCAGAAAAGTTTTCAGATATATGAAAGTCAAAGTCACATTTTTTAGTTTAGATATCAGCACAGGGTGGGTGACTGTTGGAGTAGTCTCTTATTTTTGATACTCAATCTTGTGATCAGCACTGAATAAGCCAAGGAGAGATGCTGTTTTACAAATCTGCTAAGAGGCAGATATTACCCTGGGTGTTAGCAGAGTCCAAGGTGATTCAGGAAGCAGATAGAGGTCACTGAAAAGCTTTGGCAGAGGTTTTAATGAGTTTTCTTTGGGAATTCAGCAGCCTCTATGAAGGCCGGGTCTGTTTAAAAGTAACAGCTATTTACCTTAAGGGTTCTCACAACATGACCCAGGCTGCTTAGTCTCTGATTTTGAGTGTGCATACATACAGAAGCATTTTTCCTTTTAAATGGAAAAATCTGCAAGCACAGATTGAACCTACTTTTGATTGCATGATGAACTTCAAAGTGATCTGGGGTGCATTTTAGGAAGAGAAGGCCATTTTGCAGCAACCACAGTGCCCAGTGAGATCTTTCCAGCAGCACTGGGGAGACAACAGTGGCTATGGCAGAACATTAAGTAAGAAAGGAGAAATTCTACTTATTTTATGTAGGGAATTATAACTTTTGTCTGTCTCTGTACAGCAGTTCTTTGTCTGAAGAAAGTAATTTTCTGTGTCATATACCTTGTGTGATGCTTTTTTTTCTTATTCAGTCACAATGTTTTATGTCTCCCAGATGAAAAAAATCTGTGGAAAATGCCCTTTTAAAATGAAGAATCTTTGGTTAATGGATAAAATACTGGAAAGAAGTTTTGCAAAAATCTTTTGGGGATAAATACTACTGTATACCCTAGAAGTGGGCAAATCCCTAGATCTGAGCACTCTCAAATTTAGAAAGCTTGGCTCTGAGGAGAGATTTTTCTTGTGCTTGAAACATGTATACCTAAGTGTGATCAGAATGAAAATTATTTTCTCCTAACAAAAGTAAAAGAAGGCTCTATGGAAAATGAGCAACCACAGTATGAGGTAGGAAATAAACTAAAATACAACCTTTTGAGTTCTGATGCGTTATCTTCTGTGTCTCATCACCTGGAAAAACTAAAATTTAGATCTTACATACATGAAAAAATCACACCAGTTGAGCTCAAGTTATTATTGCTAAAAGATGTTAAGTTTAGCACTCTGCAAATTTTTGTCCAACTGTGCTCCAGTCTGTGCTAGTGCCATCACAGGAGGGGACAACACACTAGTGGTTTGGGTAGGTCAATGGTTAAATGTCTTTAATTCTAGAAGGGGAGAGTGTTAAAAAGTGTGATCCTTATCTTTACTATCATCATCTCCAGCTGCACTGTATAGATCACCTGAGAAGGATGTTTGGTCAGTCTACCACTTCTTTTGATGAACATGGCAGTGTTGGGTTTGCAATTGAACTTGATGATCTTTGAGTCCTTTTCCACCCTAAACAATTCTGTGGTTCTATCAGGTGCAATAAACTACAGAGAAACTTTGATTTTGGCTTAATCCAGACTTACCTTGTATATTTGGTCACACCAAAGAACAAGATCAGTGACAGTGCAGGCTTTTGTAATTATTTTAAAAGTAGCAAAACTATTAGGATGTCTGTGCACTTTGAATATTTGCTGGCCATTTGATTAGCAATATGATCTGGTCTGGTGATATGTTCCTCAGGTAGCAAAGAGTTACAGCTGCATACTTGTATTTATCCCAGTCTAATCATGTCTGCACTCAAATGTGATATCAGTGTGGATATTAGTAAGACATTCCTAGCAAAGAGTAAGATGCTGTAAACAGCATCTTATGCCACAATTACCTTTCTCTTCCAGTTCTGGCCATACACACTGATGCAGACAGCAGATTACTGGGGAAGAAATGCATGGAGGTGACTCACCTGCCACAACCTTCTGTGCAAGGAGCCTTAAAAAAAGTGAAACAAAAGGACTTGAATGCTGCAAGTTGATGATCTTTCAGCCTAATTACCAAAATGTGTCCGTCAGTGAGTAAATATCACTGCATTCCACAAATGGACCCTCAGCTGAAGTTTATGTGAGTCTTCCTTCATTTCTAACACACTGTGCGTACTGGTACAACTGGTTGCTGACAGTGAAGTCATTGCTTTGCTGGAGAAGTGCGTGCATGGGCTCAGCCATTCCCCACAAGCCTCTCTGTCTGTACCTGACAAGCCATGATGAACTAAAAGTATCTGCTAAGAAGCGTGTGTCTATGTGAATCTGTATTCCTATACTTATTTTTTCACTAGCCTAATCCTACTGGCAGACCAAGTTTACTGTAAACTGTCTTTCTGCTACATCCAAACTGTGCAAATAAATATTTAGAAGTACATGCAAAAGGGAGACGGATTGACATGCCATGAACAACCAGATGAGACAGATTTGGAGATGTCAAGCAGATATCATGTTCCTGCTTTGTGGCAAGAAGCTGTTGCTGTCTATAGAGTCATGATGCAGTGCTGTACTGGGTTCTTTCCATAGTGCAGGTACAGAGTAAGATCTCTGTTTGCCGTATGCTGATTTAGCACATCCTAAAAATACACCTCTTTAAGATATTCACTGCCTTTCATCCTCCAGACTAAGGGGAGCTGAGGAAGAAACTTGTAACAGGTCAATTACTGAATGTTTTCCACCTAAAACCCTCATTGGAATATATCATCACACATTTTAAAATGTAAATAAAGAAGTAGTGTATTTCTGACTGCACGATAAACAAGATAAGTGATCAAGGAGGTACAAAGATGGAGAGAGACACTTTACAAGGGCATGTAGCGATAGGACAGGGGGCAATGGCTTCAATCAGAAAGAGGGTAGGTTCAGATGAAATATTAAGAAGAAATTCTTTACTGTGAGGGTGGTGAGGCACTGGCACAGGCTGCGCAGAGAAGCTGTGGATGCCTCATTCCTGAAAGTGTTCAAGGCCAGGATGGATGGGGCTTTGAGCAGCCTGGTCTAGTGGAAGGTGTCTCTGCCCATGGCAGCAGGGGTGGATCTAGATGGTCTTTAAGGTCCCTTCCAAGCCAAACCATTTGATGATGATGATTCTGTGATGTGAAGAAAGACATAGACAACTACAGAAATACAATGAGCAACCAGAGGAAATGGTATCACATTTTTCCCTCTAACAGTATCTTATTACTTAGTTGACACACAAAAACTCGTTACTAATAAATTATATTTTTCTTTGCTGCTTTTTTGAGGACCAGTAATTGAAAAGATCTACTTTGCTGAAAACTGAAAATGAAGGATACAAACTTTTGACATATGTTTCAGTGCATGGCAAAAGAAGAAAGGGCTGCCTAATATAAGAAAAAATAAAAAACACAGGCGCTGTGTAGTACAAGAAATATTTAGTCACATATTTCAACTAAATGAATAGCAATTATCATTACTTAATCTACCATTACTTAAAGTAAGGATACTCTATATGCATAAATAATCAATTACTAATGAGTGAAAACTGATAATCAGCTTAATCAACTTCTTCCTCATTCAAAATCAAAATCAAAATCAAAAAAACAGTTAAGCTAGTGTTTTAATTTGCTATGCAGTTGCCATTTTTTTCTTCTTGACAGCCTGTGTCCCTTTTTACAGTGCTCTGCTCCAGGATCAGATGAGTATTTGAGACTCTCAACCTTTATTCAAAAGAAATGGTGACTTTTAAACCTTTCTGGATTTGAAAAGTCTCTCAGAGATGTACTCCAAGCATATCTCTAAGAAATCAGGAACAAACAGACTCCTCAGACATGTATTTATAATTTTCTTGTGATTTTGCATCATAAATTTTGAACTTTTGCCACGTAATCCATTTGAGTGTGAAGGAAGCCAGGATTTTCCAACATTTTGGAGTTGATAAGTTTCTCATAAATACTTCTAAAACAGAAATATTCAGTCTGAAATACCAGCCACTAAGCTAGTCTTGTGTGGGTAATGGTAGCATTGTGCAGTGGATTGAAGAAACTTGTGCTGGGTTCAGAGGGCTTCATGTTACCTGAGACATATGTTGTCCAAACACATTCTAAGCTCCTAGGATTTAAGGCTGGTGATGGAAGGTGAGTTTTGGTTCAGGTATAATGTATGGGAGAGTCAAGCCAGGAGCGCAAGTGAGACCAGGCAAAATGCCAATTACAGTATCAATGAATCACAGAATATTCTGAGTTGGAAGTGACCCACAAGGATCATCAAAGTCCAACTCCTGGCCCTGAACAGGACAGCCCCAAGAATCACACCACATAGTCTTCTGGATTTGGTATAATAGACACATAACTTGAGGGGATCTCTGTTTCCAAATGGAATTTCTGTGTTGTTAACCTACTGCAAGTGCTGAAAGAAGCCTGCCCAAGCCTTTTCAAAGAGGGAGGAAGCAATTTATGTACTCGGAGGAATTTCAAAGTGATAATCATAGAATCATAGGATCAACCGGGTTGGAAAAGACCCTAATGCATTGCTTCATTTTCTTGTCTCTCTAACTCTAGTGACAAAATGACTCTAGATAACTGTCTGCTCTGTAACTTGAAGAGCATCTTTGCTTTCAGAGTTGCTTCACATTAGCTTATATAGGAATGATATTCTCTGATTTGCACTGTAACACTTCACCCTGCTGTTATTCAGGACTGTTATATTGACTCCACTATGTCAGTGAAGCCGGAATCTTCTCATCTGATTGGATTCCTCTGCACCCAGCATCATACATCTATTTTCTTGCCCCATTTCCACACCATAGCCAATGTCAATTTGTTTCCATTCTCCTCTTTCTTATTCCTCCCACTCCAACCATCCCAGCAGTGCTGGAATGGAGCCTCTACTAATAAACATAGCAAAACATATATGCCTCATCTCTAACATCATTACACTTCTCAAGTAAAACACACCTCACTAGTTGGGATCTAGTGGCCAAAAGCAAGAAAGGAGGAGAAGATGTGAGAGGTATCTGAAGTATACTGCAATGTGCTAAGAACCTCTGAATTGTGCATATATCCATTGGCAGGAGGGGCTTTCAAAAGTCATAGCGGAAATACATGTCTTCTAGTAAAAAAAATCACAGTGAATGTTCATATCATCCCTTGAACACCTCTTAGCGATCAGTATTAAATAGGGACATCATACTCGTTAGTCCTGTTTCTCCATGGGACAACTTTTATATGTTCTTAAATGTTAGGAGGATATGAATTAAAATGGCTTATTAAGTGCCTTTAACAATCCATGTCACATGTGAATTTTTAAAAGAGCCACATTAGATAAAGGCTTATTCCCTCTGCTGAGTGAAGTGATTAATACTCTAGTGGCATCAAAGAAGTTTCATCCATTTCCTTCAACAGAGAATTTAGTCTTAAATCCACGTTCAACATACTCTGTCATCAATTAGTCCAAATTTATACCTCACAGAATAACGATATTTAAGAACTTTCTCCTCTCCTTTCCTCCTTCTCCCTTTCTTTCTTCTTCCTTCATTTGCTTCTTTCTTTTTCCTTCTTCCTTCTTTCTTTCCTTTTCCAAAATTCCAGTCTTTTCCTTCTTGGTACAGATTTCATGCATAAATCACAGCAATCAAGAGCCCATAAGAAATCTTCTCCATATTAAAAACTTTCTAGAAAATACAGTGCATTTAACAAAACAAAACAAAAAAAGACTTTCTGAAAAGCTGCTCACATTGTTATGGCATGGATTGTTGCTAAAGAAAACAATATCTATATAAAATTTAATGTTTAGTAATTGAAATATGCTACTTGCATAATATCTCTTTAAGGAATGCAGTTCAAGACCTATGTTTATTAGCAACTGGATCTGGTTGCAGTTTGCAAATCTTGTGATATCAGACCTCAATTAAAATGCCATTTGTTTAGGGAAGTGTTGAAGTCCATGACTAAGTGAACAAGACAGTCCAAAGTTCACTTCCAGTCCAGCTGTGGTACGTCAGCTGGTCAGTACCATAAGGCAGGATTTTCCATGGCATGGGTATCAACACCTCTAGGACATTTCACACAGGCATACGTATGTATGCTAAAAATAATGTTTATCTACAGACTTTCTTAGGATTTCTCATACTGGTAAGGTCTACTAGCAGGGTAAAAGTACCTAAACTAACATAAAAATTTCTTTTGCTCTCTGACAAGGAGTTTTGCATCCACTACCACAGGAAAAAAGCAAGTGTAACTGTATTGCTTGTCTCTGAGCAGCACCCAAAGAGAGAATTTGTAATCTTCTCCAAATATCATGCCATTTCTACACTACATCTTGTACACATTTTTGCAGTAAAAAGGTTTGCTGTACATGTAAGCTCCTCCATCTGCCTTGTTAAAGGAAAAAATTCTTCTAATAAACCCACAAAGATCTGTATATTTAATATAGTAAACAGATGGTAGTTTCTCATGGCAAAGCATTTGTGTTCAGTGGTTATCAAATATGACTTTTACAGAAAGTTCCTGTCTACAAAGGTTTGGGTTTGTGGGATGCACTTTTGTAGATGAAATAGTTACCCAAAAAGGTTTACAAGCCATTGGGTCCCGTTAGAAACTTACTGCTTACTCATTTTCATGGGTTGTTGGCACTTTAATGTAACAATGGAGTATGTGTTAACATCTTCTTGTATTTTAAATTATTCTGAACAATGAAAATGGCAGCTGTGTGGGGTTTTTTCCTGCTTTACAACCTTACGCATAAATGAGTTTTGACTTCCTTCTTTTCCTCTACACAGACTAGAAATCATTACTTACAATAGTATGTGACTGTTCAATGTACTTCATGAAACTGGCAGCACAATTTCTTGACCTGCAAGAGGAAACATTTTTTACTACTGTAGCTTAATTATTTATTTATTTGTTTGTTTGCTTGCTTAGTTATTTATTTATTTGTGTGTTATGTTAAGCAAAGGATTAACAGTAGTAATGAAGACCTTTGACTTAGTACACTGCAATGCTCAGTAGGCTGCAATGCTTCCCCACTACTAAGTCTTTTCCATGAAGTATCTAGGCAAAAACTTTTGGTTTTCACATATTTAATATGCAACTAGGAAGACTCATTTCTTAATTCTAGTGCTAAGAGAGCTCCTCCAGTGACGTCTACACTTCAGGTCAACAACCACGTAGCTCTGTACTTCAGGGACCTGCCAGAACATAAGACCTGCTCCTTCAAAATGAGCAATTCTTCTGGAAAAAAGAGGTCATCTGAAATTAATGCCACAACTCAATCTTGTGAATAGACCTCAAATTAGAATGCAGATTGCGTCATTTCTGGATCTGTGAGAACTATTAAATCCTGCCATGAGACTTGGGTGGGAAAAGCTGCTTACACACTCCTTGATGGAAACAGACGGAAGGACTTGAAAAAATGGATTAACTTTTGTGAGTAACAGCTGTTGGTTTCTCTGCTAACCTCTCGTCTCCATCTTCCACTGTGTTTTCCTAAACGCCCTGCACTAAAGGCAGGACTAGTAAAGAGTTGCTCATGTGGGTAAATGAACAATGCCTGGAATATGCAAAAACCATTTATTAAAACTACTTCTGCAGATCATTTTGCCAACAGCTAAAAGAGATTTCCTTCTTCAGTTTTGTTCTCCAGCACTGTAGAATACAGGCAATTATCAAAATTGCCTGACAAATAAAAAGAATGAAAAATTAGTTTGGAAGTAGTTTAAAAGTGACAGGGTCAGATGACCAACCAAGTCCAATTTAAAAACCAAAAAGAATGAGTGCTTAATTTGTCTTAGTTTTAATAAAGAAAAAAAAAATCATTTTATTACTTACAGTGACTGACCTCAGAATCATTACTGCTGCAGTTCTATCTGGCTAAATTCGGAACATTTCATGTTTTCATTCCTTTCCTTTTGTTTAAATATTAATGCTGCTAGTCGTGGTGCACAGTAACTGTTTTAATCAAGAACTGTGCATTTTAAATATTTGTGTTCATTGTAGCCAAGAAGTCTGCAGAGTCAGTGTTTTGACCAATTAAGCTTTAATCAGGACAGAATGTTTCAATGTTAAAATATACAAATTGCATCTGATTCACTGGCATATGCTACCTTTCTTGTTATGGTACTCAGTCTTTCTTCTTAATCTAAATGGCTCAGCTAGTCTTTCATTTCTCAGTAATGACATGAGCCTCCCACTGCCAACAGAGCTGTTACAAGACCAGAGTGAATTCTGCCTTTATAGCTCATCAGCTGTGCACTAGCACATCTAGCTGGCAATATCATGATTCTTTATATACTTACTTGCCCTGTCTTTTCTTTACCCTGTATTTGAAATATCCTGTCACTTCTGTAATGGATGACACATGGGTATTGTTTTGGTACTCCAGGGAGAGGCTGGGTTGTTATAGCTCGAGGCACATTGAAAGGACATGGCAATTATTGGATGTTCTATTTGTCTCAGGCTGAAAGGCTTAATTCTCCAAAACCAACCACCCAGCTTCTTCCTCTGCAAGTTAAATTCACTGTACTTCTCCTGCCCCTTCGCCTATGCAAGGGATTTTCAATAAAGGTCAGAGGTAATTGGTTATGACCACCAAACAAACTCAATGATGGACAATAATCTCAGACACCATTTGTTTCTCAAAACTATGAATCCTTACTAATCTTCCATTTGTGCAAATTCAAAAAGTGTGCATAACCAGTGTCATGAACTTCATGTTCACCTTGCTGGCTTCAGCAGGTGTAGACCCACTGCCTCTCTCTTTGGTTCTGTTTCTTGGCATTTCTGCTACCCAGGTTCCTTCTGCTAATTGTGTATTTCAGTTTCCTTTCTCCTCTGCTTTCATAGCATGCACATTCCCCAGTCAGATTCTATTTTATCCTTTTGCGTCCCATTGGTAATTTCTCTAGACTTAGAGAAATTCTTCTTACCTTGCCCATATTTGTAAATATTCTAAGTTTGGTAGTGTTCTGGAGTTTTCTTTAAAGTGACTCTGGTTTTTATTGCTTTGTCAATACAGTACTGTACTGTACCTGATCCTCAGATCACCCCATTAGAGAATTTCCCCTTACTTGGTATTTTGCAATTTGGGGCAAGCCCTTATATGTGCACTATAAACAGTCTTCAGTCCATTTGACAATTTTGCTTTTCAAGCTAATTTGAATAAATTTTGAGCTATATTATGCAATTTACAAAAATAATCCCTTTGAAAACAGCAGAACTGTTCACATGAGCAAGCACTGAGCAGAGTGAGTAAAAGTTCCAGTCTGTCCCTCAGAGGCTGGTCTTTTTATTTTTCATTTCATCCATTGAATAAATAGTATGCATTCTTGCCAGAAATTCTAAATAACATACTTTTTTTAAAAAAAGAAATCAAGATTATAATTTTTCCTACTACTTTTCCCTACCTTTCTGGCATCCATCCACAACTACAAGAAACTAAAAAGTGCCAAAACAGCACAAGGATGACTGTTATCTGACTCTTAAGTTTCGGAATGGTTTGAATAAGCCTTTTGGGAACACACCAAAATCTTTCTTAAGATTCACTTTCTGTTTATGTGTAGGCAGGTTAGGAGTCACTGTTCTCCTATATTACCCTTGAAAAGTCATTTCTGCATAGACAACACAGTCATCTACTGTTACTTTTAAGGAGAGAGAAACATAAGACATTGATTTCACTGAAAAACTGAGCGGCAGTTTATAACACTAGCCTAAGAATGAAAGTACAGAACACCCTCCTATAAATCATGTTTTGTGCATTTAAAGTTGTTGTGGTGAGGTGGACCAGAGTGAAACACGGAACAAAGCTTTGATCACTTTGATCAAGCACAGACCACCTATCAGGCTCCTGGGTGCCACTGTGTGTCAGTGCACATTTTCAAATTTTTGTCATAATAGCTACCAGTCATTGTAGCTGAAATAAAAAAAAAGTGGATGGTGATTAAACATGTGATTGAATCCAGACATTTTAATCATACCCTTTCTATCTATTTTCGCAAAGCATGCTGCCTGTTTTCTCAGCAGTCCACATGAATAGCCCAGGGATGACAATTTGCATGCTAACTGAATTCATGTACCACACTGATTGTATGGAACATCTGTTGTTGATTGTTTTGGTCCTCTGCTTTTCAAACCAATATATGAAAATGCAGAAGGTAAAAGGCAAATTATCCTGCCAAGGGCAGAGAGCAGTTTGTTCCTTCTATTTTGTTGGAACTCTGTGTTGTAGATATTGATAAATGTCACTGTGCTCCTGCTATTGCTCTGGAGTTGCACTAAAATAGTGTGCTTTAAGTTGCTGCAATTTTCCAGATGCTTTTTTCCTTCTCAATTTAATTTTGGCATAGCTGGCTTAGATGTGGTTAGAAAAAACTTTGCACCATCATTTCTCCCAGCCCACATACCCACCACTGTATATCTAAAATCAGCATTTCTGTTCTTCTCTAGATAGATGTAAAAGAAGAAGGCTATCCAGCAGCTCCCCTTGTCTCTGAAGTCCCACTTTGCTCAAAAAGGAAACGATTAATCTGCACAGGGATGAGATTTTTTCCACCTTAATGACAGAAAATTGAGACAGTTCCTAATATTGACTGAGGAAGGTACTCCAGCATGAAGCAGATTGCTGCCAGGATAGTGATAAAATAACAGTGAGTCACAATACAGAGAAATAAATCTGTACTTCTAGATCCATGATATGTCAGGTTTCAAAACAGTAAGTTAAACAGTATGTGAGTGAGAAAATTACTGAGAAAATACATAGCTTCAGAAGTAGATTTACTTTCACCCTACATGCACTTCTATTACTATTTGGAGGAAGGCTAGGAAATTGCCTAGCCAGATTTTTGCTCATGGTTTTGCCTAACATATAAGATGTAGGGTCCTTTTTTCACCACAGGAAGAAAAGACGATATGTCTGTGCACGATGGAGTTTAGTGTATGAGCTATCTGAATGTTTTAGTCTTCAGTCTGGACAGAAAGAAGATAAATGGCTTGAAATGACCATTGAGAAAATATTCCATTAATCCATCAGCAGCTGTTGATTCGCAGTGCAACTGGCTACCAAGATTTGTTGCATATTCAAGATTGCTATAGGAACAGTTCTGGATTACAGCACTCCAACTCTCTTAAAGTCTGGCTGCACTGGAGCTCACCTTCTGTACTGTGTGTGAATATTGCATTTGCCTTTTCAAATTTCCAGTGTGTAGGTTGATCCTGAGAAATATGTCTGTGTCTAATTCCCCTGGTGATTCATTCTCATTACTATATGTGATCTTGGTTTTCATTTTTCTCTTTGTGTTCATTTGTCCTTCATCAGGGTTCATTGTGGAAGATAAATTTTTCTTCTAGAATATATGAATGCGCACGGTCTTTGTGGGAAAGCAGGGTCAGACCCCTGTAGGATCCTTCATGCTGAGTCTCTAGGCATCAGCCCACACAATGAAGAGGAAAAAAAAACAAACAGGAAAAAGATCTAGTAAAAATGTACAGCTGGCTGAAGGCAATTCAAGCAACAGTGACCTGCACTATCTAGGTCATGCCTTCACTTGCCAAAATGAGTTGATAGGCATCTTAACACTAATGAGAAATTTGGACAAAAACTCTGCTGCTCCAGAGATTGTTGTGCTTGATATACTTCACTAACTTTGGCAAGGACTGAAAATTAATTTTCCATGGACTTTAGTGTTAACTAGAGTGGTTACAAGAGTGACTATGAAAAGCAAGTAGAAAAAGACATTCAAGTGCTGTGAATCGAAATTCATTTCTAATTCACTGAAATGAACTTATTAATATCTTGGCTAATCTTTTCAGTACTGAGCTGAAAGAGTACAGTTTATTTTCGAAGTTTTGTTCTTGCAAGCGGGTTGGTTTTTTCTCTGATCCAAATTATTAATTAAAAATTGAGAGTTTTGTTTGTCTCATCTTAGTATAAATACTCTGCAGTTTCAGCTAATTCCATTGTCCAGACCTGTTTAAAGATGTCAGAAAGACTGCTAGGTTTCTTGCAGAATTTCAGGAAAAATAGAACTGGGTCTAAATTACTGATGTAAAAATAATGGAGTAAAAAGTATTTCTGACAAAATATTCAGGCTTCCCTTGCATAACACAAAGAAGGCAAATAAATCAACCTCTATCTGTCTATACATCATATTTAATTTCAGAACTTTATTATAGTTTTAATAATCATTTCTATTTTAAAACTGATTAAATGTGTGCATATAAATGGGAGGGAAATGAGAATGACAAAACATATGCTCAGGAAGAAAAAATATTCATTATAATGCAAATAACAGATGGAGTCTCCTAGCACAAAACTCAATCTAAAATTCAAAATACAACATGGCAGAAGCCAAAATAGAGCTGTCAAGCAAAATGCTTCCTCATATTCTCTGTTTTCTTGGATTTTTTCTTTTGAGGTACATGACAGAAGGGCCAGACTTAAGGACTGGCAAACAGTAATCTTGTCAGCTTTTCATTCTTCTCCTGAACTAACTCTAAAATAAGATGCACTGTGGTAGATCCCACAATCTTCAGTTTTTGTTGGGATTGTCCCACAAATCACGGCCTCTGCTTTCCAGACAGTACCACAAGATGTAGGATTTCTGCAACTTAAATGTCTGCTCTCTATAATCAGAAGTGACTAGTGGTTGTTTGCCATGGTTTGCACCAACTTGTTCATACTGCAGAGGCAGAGCCACAGCAAGAGCTGGAATTCCTGCTAATTTTCCATTAAGTTAGTTTGACAAGTCAAATACATTATACTGTAAGTATGCAAACAAAAGAACTTGATTCATGGTGCTCATGTGGTTGTTGGATAATTTAGTAAGAAAAGCAATCTCCAAAAACAACTGTGCTTCTATAGGCACAAACTGTGCCTGCATAGCCAAAACTTTTTTGTCTTGAGTCTGGATCAAAAGAATGCCCTCCAGCAACATCCCATCCTTTAATTCCGCTGGTGGTGTGGAATGTCAGTGGTGGAATGTCAGTCAGACACTGATGATGAGCATGTTTGTTAACCAGTGTTGCTTCAGAGCTCTGGACAGGATATTGCACCCAGAAAAGCAAACTTGGCACAACAGTTGAACTAACTATCCAAAGCTCAGAAACTCCTGCTTTGACCCAGATATGTAAGACTCCCTCTTTTTTCAAACCAGCTCTGTTCCAGAATCACCATTCATGATACTCAAGATGAGTGTTTTCAGTAGCTAAGAATAATATTTGCCCATATTTCTGCTTTCTCTGGTCTTAAGAAAAAGCAAATTATTAAAAAGCACCAGATATTACCAGGAGGTTTAAGCTACCTAACATTAAACATATAAAGTATTAGGTTGCTCATGGAGTGAATGGAGGGTAAGCACTGAAAGTCTTTCCCTGGTGGTTATATAGCAAAGATTAGGCAAACTAATCCTAACTTAGATTTACCAGTTAAATACTACAATTTAGACAGAGGCATACTCCTGGACATAAATGAGGATTGCCGCTCTGACTACACAAACTATTTGTGAGCTCCCTTCTCTTGTGTTGGACTTTCCTATCAGTGTGTAAGACTTTGGACAACCCAATCATCCCTGTAAAGATGATGAGGTGAAAGGCATTGAGAAGGGATGCTTCCTGTTGGGAGTCTAGCATTTCCAGAATCTAGAATGCTAGAAACAGGGTGCACTTGTGAAATTTTCACCAGTTATGCAGCTGACAGCACCTATAGAATGTTAGTCACATCTGTCCCAATGTTCCTAAGCAAAGATGACATACAAGGTTTGATGATAAATTTTATCAGCTGATTCTGATTATCAATGAGGAAACTTCAAGAGTCAGTATACTTAAATTCACTAAACCCACCTGATTCATGTTTGATTATAATGTGCTGAAGCCCATGGAGTGATTGTCCTAGTGGCTAGTTCAACTCCACTGTTGTTTGCTTATCCTCCCCCAATGGGATGGGAGAGAGAATTGAAAGGATAAAAGTGAGAAAACTCATGGATTGAGGTAAAGATAGTTTAATTGGCAGAGCAAAAGCTGTGTGTGAAAACAAAGCAAAACAAGGAATTCACTAGTTCCCATCACTGCTGATGGGCATTTAGTCAATTCTAAGAAAGCAGGGCTCCATCACTTGCAACAATTACTTGGGAAGACCATCACTCTGAATTTCCTCCCCTTCCCCATCCTTCACCATGTTTCATTGCTGAGCACAACATCATATGGTGTGGGATATCCATGTGTCCAGCTCTCCCAGATGCATCCCCTCCCAACTTCTTGCCCATCTCCAGCCTACTCACTGGTGGGGCTGTGTGAGCAGCAGAAAAAGCCTTGACTCTGTGTGAGCACTGTTCAGCAATAGCTAAAGCATCTCTGTGTAATCAACTCTGTTTTCAGCACAAATCCAAAACATAGCACCATACAACCTACTATGAAAAATATTAACTCAATCCTAGTCAAAACCAGTACATGGAGTGATGATCAGAATAGACTGGGGGCAGCATTAAAGGAGTCTGTCATAGCCACCTCCACACAATTTATATTTGAGACTTGCCCTTTTGGCAAGACACCTTCCACTACAGACTCACTCCAGTTCCTATAGTTCACTCCAGCAAACTCTGAGCTTTTATGTTAAATAAGAACCATCAGGCATTATTAGCATTAAACTACTCTCTGGATATTCTAGGTAAGGATAAACATATCCTAGGTATTTTAAGTGGATCAGAAACTGTAGCTGATGCAGAATAAGTCCTGAATACACTGAATGTAGATATGACCTAATTTTGATTCAAGTTACAAGACTATTAGGCTGTCCTAATATTTCTCACATCTTCTGAAGGGTTTTTAGATTGGATTTGGCACTGTGATAGCATGGCCCTGTGGGTTCAGTTATGTGCACAGCAAACTCACTATATCCTGTTTTATGGATATTTGCTTCCCTAAAGGGAATTAGTTAGGGAATTAGTTCCCACCTACTCTCCTTGTGCAAGGGAGCCTGGAATGCCCCAAGGCAAAATCCATTTATCTGTAAATCACTCGGTGTTTACTGGACAGAAACAATTCCAGATCTCAACAAGAAGAAGCACTGGATGCTGGGGCAGCAAAACTGCTGATGTTGAATCTGTCAGATACCATCACTATAGCTGAAACAGGTAAAAGCTAAGGAACCCATGCCCTAACTGATGATCTCAATCTATACCCTCAACTATTCACCCTTCTTTCATGTGCACTGTTGTTGAGTGACCCCTGTATCAGTTGCACTGTAGCTGCATTTTTAATCTGTGATTCTTTTTTATCTATGATTCCTCCTATTTTCTTCTCTTGTTTAGGAGCAAGCAATGGACTAGTCTAGTCTTGTGATAATTAATCATAGAATCACTATGTTAGTGATTCAGTTAGGTTGGAAGGGACCATAATGGGTCATCTGCTACAATCTCTCTACTTGAGCAGGACCATCCTAGACCACACGTCTCAGGATTGCATCCAGACAGTTCTTGAATACCTCCAGTGAGGGAGAATCCACCACCTCTCTGGGCAATCTGTTCCAGTGCTCAGTGACTCACACAGTAAAGAATTTTTTTCTCATATTCAGGTGGAACTTCCTGTGCATCAGTTTTTGCCCATCACCTCTTGTTTTATTGGTTTCCACAAGTGAGAAGAGTCTGGCACCATCATCTTGGCACTTTCCATTCATGTACTTGAACACATTAATGAGGTTCCCCCTTAATCGCCTTCTCTTGAGACTGAACAGGCCCAACCCCCTCAGCCTCACCTCATAAGTGAGGTGCTCCAGTTCCTTAATCATCTTCATTTTGCTCCCCTGGACCTGCTCCAGGAGCTCCATGTCCCTCTTGTACTGTGGAGCCCAGAACAGGACACAATACTCCAGGTGTGGCCTCACCAAGGCTGAGTAGAGGAAGGCTCACCTCCCTGACCTGCTGGTAATACTCTTCTTATTGCATCCCAGGATTACATTGGCCTCCTTAGTCACTAAGGCACACTGCTGACTCATGGACAGCCTGTTGTCCTTCTCCTCAGAGCTGCTCTCCAGCAGGTCAGTGCCCAACCTGTACTGGTGCCTGGGGTTATTCTTTCCCAGGTGGAGGACCCTGCACTTGTCCTTGTTCAATTTCAGTTGGTTCTGCACTGTCTATCTCTCCAACATGTCAAGGTCCCTCTGAAGTGCAGCACAGCCTCCTGAAGGACTGTCCTACTCTGATACATAGGTTCCATTTTTTCAAAAACAAGTGAAAACATTAGTGAAAATTTCTTTCCATTTCAGTGATGTTGAGTAACGAAAGTTCTATCTGCTTTTTAAAAGTAAGGAGTCCTACTGAATAACAGAGGCCAGGTAACATTATTCTTTTGACTTAAAATGCTCAAAATCTACTGGCTTCCAAGGAAGTGTGCAGTTTTGCATGCACCAGTAAAACAGGCCCTGCTTAAAAAGAGAGCAATATATTTTAGACTAGGACTTCAGTTTTGGTGGGGTGGTGCTGTGAGAGTAATCACAGAACAGCATGGTTTGTACAATAAGGAGAATGGGTATACATTAATTACTGAACTTTTTGTAAGGGACTTGCATACAAGAAGATCTGGTACAGTTCATTATCTGGTCCCAATTCCTAGAGTTTAGGACGTGTGCTTTGTTTTCTCTTGTAATTCCTTTTCCACAGGAGCATATAACACTCCACATGAACAAAGCAATGTCAGCTGATTAACATCTGTTGGTTTGATTAAAGTCATATAGATGGCAAAATTTCAGGTTCCAGTAAGACCGGCTTGCACTTATAACAAAGACAGGCATTGTGTAGCAAGCTGCCTTTGCTATACCTGCTCATATGATTTAGAATCATGTTTCACACCTGAAAAGGGAGACCCAGGCTGCCTGAACTGGTTGTGTAAATTCCCTTTTATGTTCAACCACTAAAAGATATTAGTAAGCATGCCAACTACCGTCCTTACTACACAATAATGCAATAGAAATTTTAGACTTCGGTTTATATTGGCAAGGAACACATTGGGATTTCCTTGCTGGTATTCAAGCTGCTCCTGATGTAACTGTGCTGGTAACTGAATCACAAATGACTGCAGCCACCTTAGAGCAAATTTCGTATCAAAGGAAGTATTAGAGTGGAGATGTCAGAGAGCACAGGATATCTGTAGATATTCCATGCACATTTCAAACAGGTTCTCAGGTCTTCGTGGACCAGTTTAGAAATTTGCTCAAAGGAACAAGACAATGTTCTTGTCAGCAAGCCTCTGTCTGTGGTAGATGCTTCTTCCTTTGACACCTAAGTAACAGTTAGGTTAGTTTTGTCACAGGTTGTACCACCACACCTCAGGTTCTGAAGGTTCTTAGAACAAAGAGGACTTCAAACAAGGCCAGTGTTTTACCTGTGCAGCATAGGGTGTCCAAAAGCATGCCATACAAGTGGAAGGGTCACAACTTACTCCATGAACTATTTTTGTCATCTGAGGAAACATTTTCTAGAAGGATGTTGGTAATCCATGAGTAAAAAATTAGGTTGGCCAGTGCATCTACCCTCAGAAGTTTTGTCAACATAGCATTGTAGATGTCTACAGGACACAGTGGACAAAATAAGCTTTCCACAAAGCCATGTTAGCACAGTACCATAATCAGCTATATGTGTGACATAGTAGGAGAGCACAACAGTCACAATACTTTTGAATCAGCATTAGATCATGTCTGCCTTCAGTACAGTGTGAGGACATGTGCTATATCAGCTTCAGTGTTTTCAGTATAGCCACAGAGCTACAGACTCACTTTCAAACATCTGTGCATACTCAGCCTTTGCAATGTGCTAGGTGGCATTTAAAGTAAACAGTATCATCTTAACTCCTAAGCCTCTGCTAGGGCTCCAGGTCTTAGGAACAATTAGCCAAGACTGTCTTCTAGTTGCAATACAGAGAAGCAGGCATCACTGGTAAATAAGAATTTCAAGACCTACTGATTTCCATCCAGGTGACAAAGAAATGCAAAGGCTAAAATAAATATACTAAATCCCTGATGGAGCATCAAAGTCAGAGATTTTACTGGTCCTACTCTTCGCAGAAGGAAAACCAAGTCGAACAATGGCATGTTTGGCTGAGCAAAGCCCAGTGTCAGTAGCTTGTGATGCAGACTGACTGACTGGTTCTTCAACAAAAAAAGGATATTCATAGGATAATGAATTTTCCTTCAAAACAGTGCAGGAGGGGGCTGGGCTGACACCCCATCACTGTGTGATAAGATACCATTTTTATTGTGAAGATACAAGTGTATCTTTAACTCCATGAATTTCATGTAGCCTGTGGTCAGGAGGACTCTGCAGGAAGCCATCACAGTCCAAAATATAAAGCATAGCTCTAACTAAATTTTCTGATGCATCTTAAAGACACTCTGATCAGTTTTGTGCTTTGCCTTTGATAACTCTCACGGTAGATAAAAAGAAATTGTCTCTGCAGTTCCGTTTTGCTGGAATCACTGAGTGATAGTGGCAAGCAAAAACATCAGCTGATAAATGTGTTTCTCATATACTTGAAATCTTTCAAAGAATCCACCATTCTGTGAAGCATATTATCAGCACCAGGCTAATTATACCCAAAGTTGATATTCTAAAGGGGTTCAGGGATTTCCTTTTATATAAGAAAGTGAGACGATTAAATGCCCTTGCAGTGTCTATTTCTTTCAACAAGTAGATTTTTGCAGAACTGTTACAGTCTGAAACATCCCAGATGGTGCTTTCCAGTTGCACTGGAGCATGTATTTTCTGGTAATTGCACAGCTTACCTAATTCTCCTGATCCTGAAGTCTATTCTCTTGTAACAAACTTTTTTAAAGGGAAGCATCTGTTTTATGCAAAACCACACTTACCATTTTGTAGGGATTGGGATGTGGAGGACATAAGTAGCATGATTTTGAAGACCTAGAGTGACCGTAGGGACCCATCTGGAAATTATCAGTAAAATGTAAAATTTGAGAAAATTGTAAATAAAAGCTAAGTCTTGAAAGACTCTAAAAGCCAAGATTAGGCTAGGACATACAAAAATGATATGCAAATCAGGCCTCTCTGTACTGTGGCCTCTTATCTTGTCTCCTCCATATTGCACATTATTTTATTTACAAATCTTTACTACTTTATCTTTTTTTGTCACAGTAAAGTGCAAGGTTCCGTAGCAGTCTATTTAACACTTCACTAAGGGTTCTGCCTGGTGCACTAATATGAACAATTGCTGCATATAGTTAAATGCTTAATCAGGTATGTGGAATGAAAATAAGACTTCAAGATACAATTGTGCTAGCACTATGTTGATAAAAGTAATCACTAAGAGGCATTTTATTCAGTACCTGAACACAAATCTTTGGGAAAGGGACCAAGTTAGGCCCTGTGACTAAATTTGAAAGCCTTTTTTTCCCCAAAAAAGATTGTCAGAGACTACTGAGGATTATGCAGAGGAAAGAGAGTTTGCAACTCCCTGGGAATGAGAGCAGCTCTGAGGAATCATCCTGGCAAATGATCTTCACAGACAACTTCACTGAACAAATTCCTTTCCAGTAAGAACAGCGTCATGAATTGACAAAACTCTCAGTGACTTCTGATCTCTTTCAAGGATGCTTTTAAAGCTTTTTAAGCTCTGGTATTTTTTTGTACTAGAGGCTTAGAATATGCTGTTGAGTATGATGGAACTGTGTGTGGGAAGGAGGAGGCTGTGCTAGAGATATGTAGACAGCAGGTTGAGTGTGAGCAAGATAAGTCTGCACTGAGCAGCTATTTCTGGCTGCTTGGGTCTAGGACACCTGGACTTCAGCATAAAAAAATTAAAAAAAAGGAAAGAAACTAATAGAATTGAAGGGATGGAAGCCCTCTAAGATATTTCAAAAGACCTGATCTATCTTATTTGTACTCTTCAGTGAAACACGAATATAACACAATGGCACCAGTAGCCAGCATTGGAACAAGCTGTGAATTAATGAAGTGGCATTGCAATTTTTATTTTTGAAACAAAACAAGTTGAGTGACAAATAGCTGCCAAAATTTTTTGCCCGTACATTTTATTACTTTACATGCCAAATAAGGCAGAGGGAAGGAATGAGTTTTTGTTTGAAAATTTAGGTGCAGATTCTCTGGCAATCAATTATTCAATTAATATTTTGATTTTAATACTGATGTTGCAAGTACTGATGAGTATTTTCATCATTAGTGAAATGGCTATCTTCACTGCAAAAGACATTAGCATCATTAAAGTAAAATTCCACATGCTTATCTCTATGTTATTTTTGCTCTTGGCTTTTTTTTTCTTAATTAAAGACAAAAGGTATCAGACTGAAGTAAGAAAGCAAAGCCTACTTTTCCTGCAGCCACACAAATGCCATATTGTGCATTTCCTTTATCAGACCCAAACTGGACAAAGCTGCTTTTGTCCATCCATCAAGATACACTGTGACAACAGACATGAAGATCAGTTTAAGAATCAGGTCACAGTTCTGTGTTTCTTTTGTGTCATTTACCCTGTGTTTTCCACCATCACAAATGAGTTATTAAGAAGTTACATGGCCTTCATCACATAACCCATACTTCAGAAAAGTTTCTCCCAAGACTGCCCTGAGGACTCCAAGCCAAATGTCAGACTCAGTATCCAACAAATGCCTTCCTTCATCCGCAAAAAATCCCTCAGATTCATTGTGCTAGAAGTCCACATGCATGGGCACAAAGAAGCAGCAAGCCAGCACTATGCTTGAAATTCTGCAATCTGTACACATCTGCAATTCCTATCATCTGACCTCACGGACACTTTTCACCCGACTAACTTTCTGTGGCCCACAACTTGTCCACCCACCTAGCAACCCACACCTCACTGTCTGTACATCTATACAGCAGCCACATTTCCAGTGTCTGCAGAAATTGTAAGCAGGCATCTCAGTCCATCCCTCTGTAACTCCACAGAAGTAGAGTCTGACAACAACTTGATGTATTGCTCGACTCTCTGTGCATCAAGCTGTTCATGGAGAATGATGCTCTCATGCCCTGAAAGTGTGCCAAAACCTGCTGCAGTATGGGCAAGGAAACACTTTTGGCATTTAATTAACTGGTATATTGATAAATAATAGTCGTAGCTTGTGGCTTTGGCATGTTAAGAAAGTTCTGGCTGCTTTCACAGTACACAGACATGCATCCAAATTCCCTTAGCACCACTGAGGCCCCTTTTCTGATTTCATCTGTTTTTGAATACCTCGAGTGCAAAGACATTGTTCCTTGTGTAAACATCCATTAACTCTAATGCATGCCTGGACCTGCCCCAGCTTCCTGAATCACCAGCTCAGAAAGCATGAAGAAGGAAAACATGACAAATGCTGCTGCAAAGTGAACTGAGTCCATCTTCATAACTGCGTAACACAGAAATGAAGGGGCCTCAAAACGTTGTCTAGGCCAACCTCTACTCTATGTTTTATAAAGCACTTTTGTTACTGCCATTTTGGACTGTCTCTGATCTGCACCCTCTTTGAAAGGAGGTATGCCAATAGAGAAATGTTGGTCCAGATAAAGCCTAATAAAAAATAAACAAATAAAATATGTTTCTTGAATTACAGCTAAAATATTTTTTATTAAAAAACAGAACTATGTTTTTCTTAGGCTCTTATTTTTTCACTTGTTTATTGCTACCTTTATTTTTTACTTGTTTATTACTATCTCAACCAGTTATTCTGCACATTGAAGAGGTCTGATATTTTCTTTGCATTTTTCTCCATGGAATTCAACGAATCCAATTAATTGATTTCTGACTTCCCAACTTTTCAAAGGCATTTTAAATGCTGATCCTTTCTTTTATTCTACTACTAAGCCTTTACAGACTTTTGTTATTTGCGTATTTTGTCAACATGTTCTCTAATCTCTAATCAGCCAAGTCAATACTGAAAGTGTTGAATGATACTGGCTGAAGACGCCCTTGCTGAATACGACTTATAATCATAACATAAAATCAGAAATAACTACTGCTTGGGTACAGGTTTTCAAGCAATTCTGCATCTACTGATCTTGACCTAACTTTGACCTAGGAAAGTCAAAATACTGTTTTCCCATTCTATATGGAGCTTGTATTTCTTAAAACTTTCCTAGAGGCAAAATATGTCACTATTATTGTTTCCTGCCTATCCATCACACTACTTATTCAGCAAGGAAGAAAATTAGATTTGGAAGTAGCTTTGGCTCAAGCTACTTTTGGCAATCTGTTCTGACTGTTTCTCATCATATTATTATTTATTATATTTTTATTAATGTTTCTCGTTCCTTTATTGCTTACAATTTTGTTTTGTGCAAGACAGTGTTTCTGTATCTTCCTGGGGCCCTAAGGTTAAGCTTGACTGATTCATAATTCTCCAGAATGTTACACATAAAGCATCCATTTAGTCCAGTGAAATCTTTCTGGCTGAACGACAGTGATAGGCACAACCAGAGAAATTACGTCTGTGATTTATGTTGTGTTAGCGAGTTTTGTTAAAAGCAGTCCAATACATGATGGCAATCCATGCTGATGCTTCAAACAGGTTTATGTTTCAGGACACAGAACTAAAAAAGGACTGACAGCCAAGACTGACAACCTCTTTCATATTGAAACTGCTCAATTCTATATTCTAGCTATAACAGGTTTTCTGCAGCCCTTTAGTTACAAAAGATAAACACGCTCAAATATGTAAAATGTCCTTTTACTTCCCGCGCTGCAGTCATGCTTTTCTCTTTGAAACTTCTGTTATAATTGCACATACACGGAGCTGTGGATAGCTTCTGCACTTCAGTGCCCAAGAACCAACATACTTTCTGAGTGATTTATACAAAGTTTCCACAAACTATTAAGGGAAGCCTTACACACAAGACTAGCATTCAAAACTATAATCACACCTCTTGTAATATTCTAGCATTTAACCTTACCCATCCTCTCCCTCTGCCTTTCCAAATAAATCAGGGGAGACCTTATCATTCTCTACAACTACCTGAAAGGAGGTTGTAGTCAGGTGGGGGTTGGTCTCTTCTCCCAGGCAACCAGCAGTAGGACAAGGGGGCACAGACTCAAGCTCTGCTAGGGGGGGTTTAGGATGGATATTAGGAAGAGATCTTTTTTTCTGCCATTGGAATGGGCTGCCCAGGGAAGTGGTGGATTCACCATCCCTGGAGGTTTTCAGCTGAGACTGGATGTGACACTTAGTGCCATAGTCTAGCAACCACAGTAGGATTGGACTTGATGATCTTGGAAGTCTTTTCCAACCTGGTTGATTCCATGATTCTATTACAATATCTAGATTATGAGGACCACGCAGAGAAAAGGATCTTTCCAATTACGTATTCCTTTTTTCTGTTTAGTCTCTTAAGGCAACCATTTTCAGGAAGGATTTTTATGGTAGATCAGAAAGCACAGTTCTGCCAGGGATTCCTCATTCACACCAGCACTAAATCTGCCACCTACGCTGCCAAAAAAGCTACATATACTCCAACACACCATGAATTAAAGGAGGAATAAGGAATACTTTAGGATAAAGAAAAGAAGGAACATGTGAAGAAATGGTTGCATAAGAGTCTCAAGCTAATAAACCAAATATAAGCAAGCCTTTTCTTTTTTCCAGCCAGATATACAGGTCATTGGGAATCTACTTGCTTCAGTGAGCTGCACACTAATCAGGCAAACTTTTCTGCAGTAGTTATATGGATAGGAACAAAATTCTGATTCTTGGATTTTTCTGGGTGTGCAAATATTTTCCCTCATGACAATCCAACTGAAATAATTCAAAGCTGTGGCAGAAGATGTGAATGTCACTCATACAGAAACTAGGTGCTATCCATGCTATGCCTTTCTGCTAACGATTCTTGAGGGGCAAGAGAGAAATTGAAAATCATTAAGATCACTTCTAGAGCTGTGAGCTCATATTTACAACATTAGGAAAGGGCTTTTTTCTCTTTGAAAGTAGGCTGAATTTCTTAATATAAAAAAGTTCATATAAGATCAACACTATGTAGAGTGAGGAAATTGCTGAAGGGAACATAAGGATACAGCCAGGGGAAATCCCAAGAACCAGGGGCACACTGAAAAGGCAAAAGGGGAGAGTGAGAGAGGCTAGGAAGTTCTGAAAGGAAACGTGGGGCTGGGTCAGTCTGGTATCAGATGGGAGGGGAAGACTTGGATCATAGCAAGGAACAATGTGAAGAGAAGCAGAAGATAAAGGTGAATTGATAGATTATGGGAGCTGTGTACCTCATCTCAGAGTGCCAGGGTTCAAAAATGAAGTCTTCAGCGAACAGCTGAATAGGAAGTGCACATTTTTATATATGCACCAAAGTCTGAGTTTTTCAGACTTAGAAAAACAAAATGATTTGATAACCGCCTAGGAAAGATCAAAACAAGAAAGCCATCTGAATATTTTCAATAATATTCATAGAACTGGGTTGAGCATAACATACTTCGTTTTTTTAACAATTGAGATTATAAACCAGAAATAACTAATGCTGTAAAGTGTTTTTAACAACCTGACTCAAGAAGAGATCAGGTTGAAAATGTAAACTTTTAATCAGGAAATCAATCTGCAGGGATACGGGGAATTAGCTATGTCCCTTTCTTGATTACTACATTCTGGCAAAGGCCCTTCAGTAGAAGGAATCTAAATGAACAGGACAAGTAGATTAATTACGATGTATGACTTCCAGACACATTATTATTTAATCTTTGCACTTTTCAGTTGGCTTTCATTATCAGTCAACAAAAAAAAAATTCTCCAGCATCATCTGTTTGCTATTTACAGATCTAACTCAGTTATCATCTTGGACTCCAGAATTCCAGGTTTCCCTGTACTCCTTCCTTTTCTGCTAACAATCTTTATGGAACATAGGTGAAAAAAAAGAAAACTTTGCCCAGTTAACAGGACATTGCCATAATATCTTCTGTTTCCACACAAAACTGAAACCCTCACACTATGTCTACTGAGACCTGCTTAATGACATCATCAGGGATGATGACTGCACTTATGCCATGTTTCAGCATAATATTCATTGTACTGATGGCTCTAAAATCACTGTGTAAGGGATATATTGTGTCTGCAGGAAAAATGCTGAAGGTGGACTGGAAAAATATATTATCAAATTTAGTATTTATCAGAAAGAAAAAAAATTGTATTTGTGCCTAGAATGTAGTTGAATCTTTCACTGGACAGAGACTGCAGGACAAAACAGTACATATTTTATTGTCCCAGACAGCACAAAAGAAGAGTAAGGCAGGCATCAGTATTCCTTTTCCCTCAATCCTTTTCATGGAATTCTTTAGAAATATTACTTTGATGTAATTTCAGCACCTGTGATGAGGCTACCTCTTTCACAGAGAGTAAGAAAAGCATGTAAAGCACAAGCAGCAACTATAAGGCAATGTACTTCATCAAAATGGGTGAAATTCCTTGAATCCGTAAATGCACAGGCCTCTTGATTTCTTCATGCATCACATTCAAGCACTGAAGTCCATGAGTGTAGAACAAGGCAAAGTAGATCTATAAGGTCAATTTAGTCCCTAATCTATTCGTTTGAATGTAGCCCATATGTTTCTATTCTGTGTTTTCTAATGAGCTTACTTTAATAAGGACAAACCATGTTGATTTCTATATAGCAGGTTTTTGTCTTTAATCATTGGAAGAAGCTAATACAGTGGTCTGGTACAGCATAGCTATTTTTGCTGCCATTTTACCGGGCAAAGAAAAGTGTTCTGAAGTGTACAGCATTTCCTTCAGTGATTCCATATAATCTATTTGTCCTAATTTACCTGTAATTGCCTGTATAAAGCAGAAAATAAATAAATTCCCATTTATATTTTTCTATGAAAAATTCACATATCAAGAAAAATTAAACATTATTCACCACATAAACTGAAAATTAATGGAAAGTAAACCAAAGTAGCAGCTTAATCATCTCAGCCTAACATGGTTCTTTTTTGAACAGAACAGTGAAGCAAAAAGTCTTAAACTTTACTTCTGCCATGAAAAGCTTTGCAGGAAATGCTCAGTCTTTAAGTGCTGCTCCTACTGCTTTCAGTCCATCTTCAGCACCTCACAGGATATACTTAATATGTAGAAAACTGGACTGAAAATGCTAAAAATGCAACTGCTTAAAATGAAATTATGTTGACTATGAAAAACTCTGTTTTGAGCGATATAAAGAGAAAAGCATAAGAGAGGAAATAGTGGGATTTTTTTTCCCAGTTCAACCACCTCTAATACAAGACTAAGTACTCCAGGGAGCATTTTTAGCTCACCATATGCAGATTTCTGTGCATATATTCAGCTAGAATATCTGTTTCAATGAAGTGACTGGGAGGGTTTTTTTCCTAAATTGTTCAATTCTTCCATGTGCAGCTCTCAGCACACTCACCCCATTTGGAAATGCACTCTGCTGTGAGTAGTAAATTAAACATTCTCTGTGCTTTTCTTACAAGGTGAACCTGAAGAGGAAAGAGAGAGTAGAAATAGTGAAACAAAGCTCAATGAAACTAAAACAGTGAAGGGAAAAAAATAGCCTATCAGCTTTATCCAAGAGTAATGTAAAAAAGAGAGTTTTGTGAGCTCACTGTTGAAAAGTCTGTCAAGAGCAGATGAAGCTGAGTAGGTCAAGTACAGGTCAGAAACAGTTCAGCTTGCACTGCTTTTAAGTTTTATAGAAGGCAGCTAGCTCATTTGTCAGAAAGTCAATGGGACAAAAGTATCCTATGTAAGTAGCTTAGGATCAGTCAGTCTTCTTTCAGTATACAGACAGTCTCACAAACAAAAGCAAAGACAAAATTGTCTATTATTGTGAAAAAGGATGGTGTAAGTAAAACAGAGGTATGGAATGAAAATGTCCTGCTATTTGATCTGCAAAACCTGTCATTTTTGTGTTGTACCTAATGCACCCATGCAATCAAAAGTTCCAGAGTTCAGTTAAAAACCTCAGGTGCAAGTGAGCCAATTTCTTCAAGTCAGTTCAGCCAAGACATACAAGAAATGCCTCACTCTACTCACTGAAACACAGCCTGACTTGCCTCTGAACCAGAGGAATTCCAGTTTCTCTAAAAAGTCTTCTGTCTGAGCTTGTAGAGCAAGCTGGAGAAGTTACCTAACACTTAAACATCAGTACATTTTGAACAAGGATCTAAATCAAGTCTTTAAATTATCTTTTGCATCTCCGCTGAGCCCTATGACAAAACAATTCTGTAAATCCCTTGGTGGGAAGCCTTCATATGAGAGCCGGTGTAAAAGCAAAATGCAAAGGGAAAGTGTGAACAAAAATAATAGCATGTAAAATCTTAGACAAAATGAGTTCAGTCATTTTGTGTAAGCACCAGATACAACCAGTATCACTTAGAGATTCAGAGGTTCACGGGGTTTTTTTACACCAATAGCATACACAGACAGAGACCTAGATACTATTCAAAGGCAACAGGCTTGTCTTGTTCAGGCTAATGTAGACATAAATCAGGGCACGTGCAATGGATGATCGAGTGCCATTGGCAACTCTGCAGGGACTGACTGCCCAGAAGATTCTTGAGGGTGCGAATGTGATGCTGGGATCCGTGGAAGCTGTGACTTGTGGTGGAAATCTTTCTTAAATGTTTCTCTACCACATGTGCCTTCCACCTGAGTGATTTTAGATTTTGAACATTATTCATTGGTGTCATTGTCCTTTCTTCCTCCTGCCCCTTTTTATTTAGGCTGTATGAAGAAGTGTGCACCTGCTTTCACACAAGGAAGTCAGAAAATATGCCCAGGTTCCCAGGACCCTGTGCAGGGTGAGTTGCTCCACTTTCTACAGCACAGGCAACAGAAATATCACCCAGAGAGGCACTGTTACCTAGTACAGCACTAATATATCAGTGTGACATATGAAATGAAGATATTAAGGAACATTTTGTGTAGAAGAAGCCATGTCATGCCAAAAAAAGCCTGGCAAGCCTTCTGGCTGGTGTGGCAATAGCCAGGCAGCCGCAAGACCACTGGAATCTGCAGATTTTAATGAGATTACTCTCAGAATGAAAATTAAACTTGAAGGGCTTTGGTGACCTTTACTGAGAATTGGTAGGTCTACAGCATGCCAACAAAGCTTAAATATGGGTGCTGCACAGTCAGACACACTGACCTTAAGTCCTTTGAGTATTTACAGAGCACTTACTTTATAAACACAGTGTTCTTAAAAGGCACTTGAGGCTGTGAAGTGTCAACAAATATTTATACTACTGTGGAAAGAGCTCCTTCACACAAGTGTGAGGTGAAGCTCTAGAGTGCAAAGTAAATTAAAAACCCACTGTGTGTGTGTTGTGTTGCTTCTGTGCTCTATACTCTCTTTGCTTTGGCTCAAATCCAAACTGAAATCCCAACACTCTCCACGAAGGTGGGAAAAAGCTGTCTACTGCACTCAGTCTTTTATCTCCTAGACTAGAGCTGAATAGAAAATAGGAAAGTTCTTCCATTTTTCAATGGAAAACTGTTTTGCAAACAAAGTCATATAAATAGACAGGTCTGCTGTTTGGAGAAAAGGATTGACACCTGGGTAGAAATCACATAAATAGCAACAATTCACCAGAACTGGTGAAACTGGTGAAAATTGTAACTTCAGACATTTCTTGTTATTGATCCATAATTAGCTGCCAAAATACAAGAAAAAGGAGAGTTGCAGTGTGGAAAAAAAGAACCAGTAAGAAGAGAAAGCATGAGCCAAATACACTGAAATGGATGTAGCTACCAGGGAATCTGCTAAAACTGAAGCAAACCAAACAAAAGGAAAAAAGGCAAACCAGCATTCTCATCTCAAAATAATGAAGATCAAAATCAAGAAAAGTTGAGGCTGGTGATTTCTGAAACACTGCCATGGTGCTGCATACACTGGACAGCATGTGCAAAGCATGAACAAAACTTGCTGTCTGGACAGGCTCTCTGAAGCTGTGCTGCAAACTCCATGGGATGCTAAACCATGACAATGTCATATCATGATTCACTGGGGAGTTGCATTTTTCTCTGCAGTGCACAGTCCACTAAGACAAATAAAACAACAGAAATATAATCCCCATCAGTCTCTGAGGCAATATAGGCAAATAAATAAGCCTTGACTTTGAGAAATTTCATTTTTCAATCCCAAGAAACAAAAATTTCCACAGAAAGCAGAAGCTTTTTTTAATGAAAAATCATGTTTCATCCACAAGCCAACTTTTCATCAACAGAATTTATATGAATTCATCTGGCTCATGATTTTCAGGCTCATTTTCTTAGGAGGCCAGATCTACTCGTGGCATAAATCATTAGAGCCCTATTGAGCTCATCACTGAGTATACACCACCTCTGGCCTTACACTTGGTTACAACTGAGTACACACAAACATTAGTTTTAATTGTCTGCGGTGTAAGAGAAACCCCTGATGCTGAAGTATAGCTATTTAGCAATAGTTCGTTTCACAGGAGTTAAAAAAGAATAAAAGGACTAAAATCCCAGCACAAGTGGAGTATTTCCTAATTTTATCAACAAACTTCTGAAATCTTAAAGTGTTTCTTCTTCAGGTGCTTTCAAGGGAGGAGAAAAGGAAAGAGCAAATTAAAGAGAAATAATAAAACTACCTCAGAGAGTGCAGCCTGAGGCTGTAATTCTGCTTTCAAGAGAAGACATTAAAAAGAAACCTCAGAAAAGCCTTCAAATATCAGGTGAAAGAGTATAAAAGTCATTCATGCTGTGTTTGATGTGGTGCCCTGACGTGGATCTTGGAATCGGTTTTATCAGCTGTAATTGAATTGAGCTGAAGGAGATGATCCACACACACTGCCCATCTCAGGCTGGAGAGCACCAGCACAAGGCAACCACAGTCAATAGTCCATCCTCTGTCGGCAGGGGAGAAGCCAGATTAAGAACTCCTGGCTTGTGCAGTTTTGCAGCTCTCATACAGTACCCATAAACATATGTATTTTTGGAAAACTATCATGTGTTTTCAACTTCCTGAAGAATTCTTGTAAAATATACTGAACCACATTACCCTTTGTCCTGTGCTTTTATTCCACTAATGGACAAATTGGGAGGAGGCTGAGAACAAATGTGCTATTAATTACCCAGATGGCTTTTTAATAGAACCTTGGATGATTGTGCAGCCACTAAACATTGTCCAGAAATTTCTTAATAATGCTGGTAAACGAAGCATTCCTTGGGAGAGAATAAAGATACCATTGACTGGGAGGCTAAGTTATGTCAGGTTAGTTTAAGAGATAGCGGACAAAGGGTGTGTATTGTATGGAAGGAATGACAGGCTGTATCCTAGCTGTCCGGCTCCTTCAGCAATGACAGATTTTCTAATTCACTGCAGATTCTCATAAAAGTGGGTGGTCAGTTCTGGGGAACCAAACAGTGGACCTATTGATAGTGGGTGGGAGAGATGTAATTTGGAATTAACCTAGGTTGATTTAATACAGCAGTGAGTCTTAGTATCAGCATAAAATTAGGATTAATACATTAAATGTTAGGTCAGAATGTTAAATCCCATTGTTGAAAGACCTACATGCAGTCAGTCAAGGCTCAATATGAGTATTTCCCTCAATAGGGCTACTGGCTGGAACATGCCGTGCTTCCACAGCAAGAACAGTGCATGTAGAAAATAGAAACTGAAGACATTTTCATACTTTCTCTGCAAACAGTAACTTTGAACACTCAGATTTTAAATGTATTTATGTCCATATTAATCTTTCCTTCACCTGACATCAAAATGGATAAGACAATAACTGGCTCAGGCTTGCCCCAGCTTTCTGAGAACGATCTCACATAAAGAAGAACAGTTTCTTGTGTTTGCTGTGCATACTGCAGTTCACTTCTGCATTCACTTTCTCAGAAGATTTTTGATACACCAAACACTGTATGGAAAATTATCCTATCCAGTATCATTATAATTCTTCAGGCAATAGGATTTGAATTGAGGAGGAAGATAACTAATTTTGCTTGGAGTTTTTTCTGCCAGTAACATATTAAACAAAACAAACAAACAAACAAAACCATAAAAAACCCCAAAACAACAACAAGAAACCAAAAAAATCCGCAACAAAACACCACCACCAAAACAGTTGTGAAAATTCTGATAACTGAAATGAGGAACATGTAGCATAAAACAAATCAGAGTTGGGACTGCCAAATAAAATACAGTAAGTGAGTTATCTGGACTCGAGAACAAAACAGAAGGCAGTAAGATCACATAAAAATAAAAGCATTATATAAAACCAGGTTATGTGTGAGCATTTAGTAATATTTGCTCCTTTGCTTCAAAAATTAGGATTAGTAGGAACTGTATCCATGCATATTTTGCAAATACGTTATATGAAGTCAGAGAAGTAGGAGTTTCTTTTAGCTGCACTCCCACTCCTTTGGAACAGCTGACACTCCCTGAGCTCTCAGCATATTTCACAGAGCACCAAAATAAGGTTAAAGACCAACAGCTACAAATCCGGCATGCTGAACTCAATATACTGTTGCATCTATTCTCTCAGTTAGCCAAGACGTCATATCCTGCAATTGCTCTCCCACTTGAACATTTGGGAACATAGGTTGTTTCTGCCTAGACTGTGACATCCTCTGCTCACCACTCTTCATTTTGTAGTCTCCTGCATGTCTGCCTTCCTGTGCTTACACTTGTGGGTGATGACAAAAAGCTTCTTAATCACATAATTTCATTGAGGAAAACAGGCAGTAAAAAAAGTTACTAACCCAGAGAGGGACAATGGCAGGTTTTTATAAGGCCATCTTATGTGCAAATTATTAATAGTTAAAATAATTGGTCCATAACTAAGGTCAAAATGGTGTCTTAATTTTTATGTATTTCAGCCTTTATAAATTATTTTCTCTTTATGTTAATTTCTTTGTCATTTAGACTTTTTGCCTCATTTAGGTATGTCGCTTTCAGCAGCTTACAATAGTCCCTCTAGTTAACCCAGTTCTTAGGCTTTAGGCAGGCTGAATAGTGTAAGTTAAGGAGTCATTTACTTGTAAAAATAGATCTATGCTTTTTTTTTTCTTTTTCGCAGGTAGTGAGCCCAATATAGCCTACACATGTCAGGAGAAAATCTCCTAAATTCTTGATGAAGTATAAGTAGCCTCTTGTGACCATAGCAGAGAAGCTGTTACTTCTTTTGGATTTAAGAAGCTGATGTATCCTTATGTACCTGCTGTATTTTCAAAGATGTGTACCCTTCAGCGTCAGATTTTAGCAGTGCAACTGCAGGGTAATCGGCTGAAACAAAAAACTCACTCATTGAAACTAAAGATAGTTTCACTACCAATGATCCTTGTTCCTCTAGAGTATATTTAAGTGGAAGTTATGTTTTTACTTAAGGAACTCTAGTTGAATAAAAATGAATGATGCACTTTTGCTTGTACTGCTTTTGTTCATCTTGGTTTGTTATGCTGATACTACAACACACCTTTATTGTCTCCTGAGTAACAGGCTTTCTGCATCTGTTCCACCCACCACTAAAACTGCTTTGATGTCAAAATAGACTGTACTATACTGCTTCAATATGAACAGCATTTTCTTATACATTTACAATAGTCTACATTATACCCATCTGCAGGCATGGAATAGCACCTTCTCCAAAGGAGAGATTTCGTAACATAGTTCAATAAAGAATCTCAGACTTAATGAAAAATGGGTCTCTAAGGAATGTCCTTACCCAGATTCCCAGCTGAGTTCTCAAAATCAGTAAATCCCCATTTACTTGCTTTACTGGGAAAAAGATGAAATTCAGTAATTTCCCATAGATTAGCCATCTATGCTAAAATAATAAAATAGTGTTGAGGAACTGGACATCGCTGCTAATTTCAGTCAAATCCCACAATGTTAGGCAACTTGTAGGAGCACCCTTTAACTTTCAGGAATAGATCCAGTGTTATTATAAGCTGATTCTCCAGTCGCGATTTTACAGGAGTCCCTACAGTTCACCACTTCCAACAAAGCAAGATGCAAAGACTGTGCAAGCCAAATGCTTTACCTGATGGTCACAGAGGTGATCCTACAGGCTCTGCACTGCCCTTCCTGAGCTGCTGTGTCAAGGTCAGAATTGTGGTAAAAAGTGTTCACTCTCTGGCTTTTACAGGTTTAACTCTGATCCTCCATGACATTTTGCCATCAGTATTTACAATTAATTGCAACATACTAGTAGGATAAATAGAGAAGTAGCAATCAGTCCACTCTGCAGTTTCAGTGCACTTGTTAGAGAAACAGGAGGGTCTTTGGATTCCAACCTCTCCCCCAAACTACAACAGACAGCCTATCAAATGGTGAATGCTTATTTCAGTATTTAGAATATGAGAGACTATTTAAGATTTAGGCAATCTTACAGATTCTTGCCTTAACTCTCTTAATGAACCCAAAGCAAACTTCATGAAAAATCCCTGCACAAGAAAAGGAAAAGAAAGAAAGAAAGAAAGAAAGAAAGAAAGAAAGAAAGAAAGAAAGAAAGAAAGAAAGAAAGAAAGAAAGAAAGAAAGAAAGAAAGAAAGAAAGAAAGAAAGAAAGAAAGAAAGAAAGAAAGAAAGAAAGAAAAAGAATTGATAAGCATGAAATATTCCAAAGATTTATATATTTTGTTCTCAGTCCTTGTGTTAGCTTTGAGTAGAATATTTCTCACAAAAGGTACTAGCACAGAAATGGGAACTGAAGTACAATGAACCATCAAGGAAAATACCTTCAGCATGTCAGTTTTTCTTGCAAAGACAACATTGCTACTAATGTACAAAACAAAATATGATACATGGGGTCAAGACAGAAGTTGCCTTTGCTCTAAATATCCTGGCAGTGTAACAAGTAAAGCTTGCTGTCTGCCAAGAAATACCTGGCCAGTACAGTCTAATATCTTTTCTTGTTTTCTTTTGGACATATTTTTGTAATTGCTTGTCCTCAGGTACAAAGATGCTTACGGGAAGTCATTAATCTTTCAGGAGACTATTCTACCATTTCTTAATTCAGAACAATAAAAGCCTGGAAAGGCATGCATTCTCATGTCACTGTCTACTTCAAGGGAAAGGAAGTTTTAATGGAAGATAAATCTGATCAAATGATAGCAAGAGATAATGAAATAACTGTGTTAAAAAGAGTAGCGTAACAGAGCAAAAGAAAAAGCTCTTGAACTTCACTTCTTTTTTTTCTTTAGTACAAGACCAGATGGGCTCTACAAACTTCACAAAATACTACAGCTGAAAGAGATGTGATTGGCCCAGGATTTTTCACTCTCCTCTTCCTCCCGCCCTCCCCAGCCCCCCATCGCATAGCCCCCCCTTTTCCTCCAGATACAGGAGATAAAAACACTTCTTGTTTGCTATCTGAAGCAGGTGTGGTTGACCTAAATGTAGAGAAGATGCCCAGCTGGAAGGACCCATCAGCCAGCTGCCCAGTGCGGGCTGCTTAGATAAATACCACCTGTTTCTAAAGAGCAGGGGGAGAGAGGGGAAGAGAAACAAAACAAATCTAATGGTCACAGAGCCCAAAGTTGCTCATCGTCTGGTTATTGTGTAGGTACTTTCATAGCTGGTCAGTCCCCAAACTCAACACAAGTCTCACAGAAATGAGTGCAAGCAGTATGCTTAATTTGAGTCTGACTATGATGAGACGCTTTCAGACAATCGGGGATATAATTCAACTGATGCTCATAGCACACGTGTGGAGAATGATAAACATCATCCACGAGGAACAGGGGAGGATCCACAAAATGCACAAACAGCTTTACAGGTGCTTTCTAAATCAAAGACCATGTTGAAGGAAAGCTTAGCTAATAATACTAGAATCACAAGAGCACTGAGATTATTTATATTCCTCTTGTGCTTAAAAGGTAGATTCTGCCTCTCTGTGCATCAGTAAAATAACACAAGGTTGCCATCCCTAAAAAAAACAGGCTGCTTTTCTAAGTCTGAACAAAATGTCCTGTACTTCTATTTAGAGTATCTTACAGATGTGGCAATCTCTTGAGCATTATTTGATCTGAAAGCAATTATTAAGCAGTGATTACAACACATCTGTACTGCTTATGGCTGTATATGAATGATTCATTTGACTAAGACAGAATGTTTCCTAACACTGTGAGACATTTCTCTTTCTGCTCAAATAGCCCCGAGGCAAACAACATTTTTTTCCTTAGCAGCAGTGAAGCACTGTGAATGTTCACAATCACAAGATTGTGCTCACAAAGCTAGCTTGAATAGGACTGGAGAGGAATAATTACCCTTTTGAAATGTCTTTGTCCCCTTTGTTACCAATATTGTAGATGAAATTAGCCCTAACTTGGGGAAGCAGCATGGTCCTGTGCTTAGCATTAACCTGAGACTGAAAATGTGAACCCTTTTGCACGCCTGCTGCTCTGCATGGCCTGGGTGACCTTCGGTAATTCATTTGCTCTTTTTCTGCCTCAGTTCCCCACGTATGAAATAGATATCCAGCTATAGCAAGGGAAACTTCATTCATATAGTCTTGATCTCATCTTAGAGAACTGACAGAAAACAAATGAGAACAAAGTCCAAGGGTTTGGAGGTTCAGAAGGAAGGTATAGATTTTGCAGGACCATGGTTCCAGCTACACTTCCTCAACTATGTGTAACACAGGGGTTTTGTAGATGTGGTTGATATTTTTATAGTTATTTATTTATTTATTTATTTATT